>NC_060268.1:8511858-8775256 GCF_021613505.1 Equus quagga | reverse complement strand
GCCACCCGCGCCCGCCCCCGGCCCTGCCGCAGCCCGGCCCCTGGGCCGCCAGCCCCGCGCCTGAGCCGCGGGCGGGGCACCGTGTGCAGCGGCGCGCGGGGAGGCGCCGGGCGTGTGCAGGGCGGCCCGCGCCGAGGACTCCGCGTGTGCGTGCGCGCGTGTGTGTGCTTGTGTTTGCGCGTGTTTTTCTTCTCCCCTCGAGGATGTGAGAATGGCTTCGCAGCTGGCTACTCCCTGAGGATTCTTGACTTTGTGGAGCTCTGGGTTGTGAGCATAATCCACCCATATAATCCATTTTGCACGGTCGGTTTGTATCAGGAGAAAAGAAGAGCAACTGGACGGGGGTGGGGCAGACCAACGCAACCTTCTGGAAATACACGCGCACACACACGAAAGAGAGGAAGAATGAAAGACCTGCGAAGATTTTCATAACCTTCCTGCTGGCCCTTCCCTTTTCCGGAGAGATTCTGGATCTTTTCTACCTTTTGAAGTCATCTTGGCATCTATATTTGTAAGCTGCTCTTCAGCTAGCTGCGTGTGTGTGCGTGTATGTGTGCGCGCGCCTATCTGATGCATTTGACTGTCTTTTATCCAACTGACCAGAAGCAAATGTGTTAACTCGGCGGTGCCCCTTGGTGCCCGGGTTCTCGCAGAGCGCAGAGGAGCCCGGACCCATTTTCCCGGCTGGATTCGGAGCGGCTGCCCGGCTGTGGACCCAAGTGTGTGGATCGCTTTACGCAGAGGTTTGGAAAGCTCGAGTATTAACCTGCTTCCAGGTACAGCACAAGGTCACCAGAGGGTCTTGCAGCTGTCTTGTTTGCGTGCCTCTAGACCTTCCTGTCTTGGCCAGAAGGATATTTACGTTTCGGTTCACATCATTTGAAGCCAAAAGTTCAGCCCTTCGAACTGTTTCTGTACAAACAAGGTAACAAGGATTGCTTTTCAAACTGCTTAACAAAATCTCCGACTCTTCTTCAGCCTTTTCCCAGCTCCCGACCAAAATGTCATCAGCTCTTAAATCACATGGATTTGGGTTGGAGGAGAACTTGAAGGAAACGTGATCAAACGGCTATGCCAGACCACTCTCTTTGCCACCCGTGGTCCGCTGGGCATCGAAGCCGCTCTTGAGAAGGACCGGTCCCCTGCTTGCTTCTCCCTCCCTGTGCTGTGCCGGGTGTGCATGTGCAAGTGTGAATGCGAGTGCGCGCGCGCCCGGGTGCGAGTGTGTGAGTGTTTGAGTGTGTGTCTGTGTGTGCGTGCGCGGCCGCCCTGCCTCTGCCCGCTCCCCGGGCGCAGAAACGCGGGTTTCATGGGGCGATCGCCGCGGATCCCCCACCCAGCGCAACCTGCGGGCAGCGGCGGCAATGGCAGGAGCCGCCTCTCGGACTCCCTAGGATGCGGGTGCTGAGCTATGGCAAAGGGCAGCGAAGTGACGAGAGAGACCCGCGAACGACTGTGAAAGCCACCTGGAGCCACCTTGCCGGGATTGTACCTGCGGGCAGAAAGTCCTCCTACGACCGTCTTTTCCTCTAGAGGCACCAGGTAACAAGCAAACGACTACCCGCCTCACCCAGTTTCTTTCTGATCTTGTTTCTAGTGTCTTATCTGCATTGCAGGCTACTTTACTTATTAATGTTTTGAAAATCAGTAGGAAGGGCTGGGTATCCAAGGGCGCCCTGTGATGTTGTAATATAATTTCTAGTAGGTGGAATATAAATCTATACCTGAGCACTAAATCTAGCTGTGAAAGCTAAGGGAATATGGATATGCTCCACCCTAAGTGATGTTTTTGGAAACCTAGGCGTGTTGAACCTGTCTAAAGATGCCAGAGATTAAAACCCCGTGTTTCCTTCAGGCTATGGTTGCCACGGACCATTTGGTATCCAAACCCTCCCCAGGCTGTGGAGCAGGAGAGGCTGTTTGGTTTCCACCCATGTTTCAGGCAAGCGTCGTCTTGACCCTTTTCTACCTCTGGTGCCGGGTTGTTTTCCTTTCCTGATTGTGGACGAGCTTGCCAGATCCTTTAGTAGTTGTAAATTACACATCTGGAGACTTTAATCTGAAATGGAGTTTTCTTGGAACTTGCTTTTGCATGGGAGGGAATTCATTTTCAGAGTGTGTATGTCGGGATATGGTGTTTGACTGTCAGGGTCTGCTTTTATGTAGCAATATAGATCCAGGAAAGGAGTCATTTTTATGTCTAGAGGAGTAAGGCTAAATGGGAACCACCACCCCAACACCACCCCCAGCTGTATTGTCTCGGTTGTGGAGAGGGGCTTTGTGTGCGCGTGTTTTTTCTTTTTGTCTTTTTGGTTTTGGTTTGTCTCTGTATAATATATTTGTATTTTGAAAATTCTTGTCAGTGCCTTGATTCACAAGGAGTAAGGTGGATTTGCTACTTCCTAATTAACATATTGGGTCTGATATGTTAAAATGGAGATTCCCAAGGCCAGCTGAGGAGCACGAATTTTGGGAACTTCCAAAGCCCCTCACCCTCGCACCTTATTTTTCTCATTTCCTTTTCCTATCACCTCTGCATCCCCTACAGAAAATTTCACTCCCTTCTCGAGGGCATTACGATTAACAAGATAAAGCACTTCCAAAGTAGTCTCATCAATGTTTGATTCGATAGTGAGGGCGGTCTGAATAATTCAGCTAAGGAGCGCTCGTCTGTCTCCCGCCTCAGGAGCTGCCTGCTGTCTGCCCCGGCAGAGGATTCGCCGGGCCCTGCGCGCGCGCCCTGCTCCTGGAGGCAGCGCCCCGGCTGCTCTGGCAGTTTCTCTTTGCTAACACGGCTTGGAAAGTGTCGGGGCGCTGCCTGCTTTATCTCCGCTCGCTGAGTTTCTATACATATCCATAAGATGGCATTTGCAGACTGCAGGCTGGCCGCCAGCTAGCTGCTCTCGCTGGCCCTGTGCGTTGATGTCTCCGGCTCCTCCGGAGTCTGGGCTCGGCTGCTGCTGCAGCCCTCACAGGCTGGTGGTGCTACAAGGCCGTGTATGCCTGGGCTTGGGGGCTGGGCTCCGCCACTGCAGCTGCCAGGGCCGCGTTGACACTTTCTTGGGGCGGGGCGGGAGAGCTCAGCGGGTCCCCTGGCAGACAGCAGGCGCATCATGGCTGAGGTGGCCGCCTGGATATGAGAGGAAGGAGGTGCAGAGAGATGCGTGGAGGGCAGTGATGTCCTGCTCCACTTCCTGCTCCTGCAGCCACCCCCCTACTCCCCGCCCGCCGGTAAATGAATATTCAAGAACATAGAACCAAAGCTGGCTGCAAAAATGTCTTGATATTCAAATCCTGCATGATTTCTCAGGATGCAAAACCTGAAACTAAGTGTGTTTTTCCTAGATTGCCGTTTGTTTGTTCCTCTTTCTTCTCTCGCCTCTTCCTTCCTGGATTTAATCGGGTCACTTACACCCCTGTTTTACCTCCAGTTGGAATACCGCTGGAAAGACAGCTACCCCCACCCCCGGCCCCTGTCCAGTAAACCTGAGGGAGATGAGGCCGCTCTTCAGACAGAGAGCCCCAGGGAGAACCAGGAAAGGATGCAGAGGGTGACTGACTTTAAGAGAAAAGCGGATCCCCACTCTCCCCTCGGAGCAGTGGGAGAAGAAGGGGTCCTGCCTGCGTAAAAACTAAAAATAACTGGGCATTTGGGAGGAATTAGGTGAGGAGTTTTCTTTTCTTTTATCTTCTTTTTTTCTCTCTCTTCTAGTGAATTTATTTGTATTTCCCTTATCACTCAGAAACCCCTAGACAGAAATCTGATTTGTGTGTGCTAAAAATCTGACAGGGATACCTCTTTGTCCCTCAGATTTCTCCAGAATATTATCACAACAGAAACCATATCATACTCATAGTACTCGTGAGCAGATAAGGCATACCTGTTTAGAGGGTGCCCAAGAAAGAAGGAATGCTGGTGAAGGATGTAAGTACTTGGGAAAATAATGTGTTTCTCCGTCTCCCTGTTCCTTTCATTTCCTTGTCTCACTGAGGATTCAGTCTTGTGCAGGTTGTCTTGTCCTTGTGCCCTCCTGCCTCCTCAGGGAAGGCAAGACACATGCCTTGACTGGGCGTTGAGTGCTCAGGAGCCTAGACATAGATGATGGTGTGATTTGTGTTTGAAAATGCCATTCATTGGTGCAGACTGGAGTCAGGTGAACTGTCATAACCAGATCGACTTCCTGGCGCAGAGTTTCACGTATAGAAGCTCTTTAAAAATGGAGATTTCTGCCTCCCTTCCCTTCTCCCTTGTCTAGAGAGACAGAAAGGAGCAAACCAGTTTGGAGATCTGAGTCCACTGTCCTTATGCAGCATTGTACTTAGACAGCACTGGCCTGGCTCACTGAGGGGCTAAGACTGTCAGATGTTGACAGGAAATTTCCCAGCCAGAGCTTCCTTTCTTATAAGCCCTCTTATGGTCACGATTAAGAAGGGCAGAACGATAGGAAAGTCAGAACACCCATGGGAACTGATGTGAGCATATTGGCAAGTGGAAAGAAGTTGCCACATGACTCCTGTTCCCTAGACCGTTTGTTTTAGTCATTTTCTCCCTTTCTTTTTTCAAGAGGAGGATGACCTTGAGCAACGCCAGTCTTCTGAGCTTCACACACCTCTTTTCCTCCCTCAAACATGTGCCCTGCATGTGAACACACACACCCCTCACTTTTGAAATAGGAGATTCCTGTGCTTGTGTGTTTTGGGAGGGGTCCATCAAGATAGATCTCTGGCTGATACCAGCCAGAGGTGATTTTCTTTCCTTTTTCTCAAGACGGGATGGCAAGAGCTGTGGTCACTTGAGGGAAAATTGCCCACTCTTTTCCCTTCGTCCATTGTTTTTGTCTCCTCTGTCATTAAATGTATGCTTGGTGTTAAAGCAGTGTCTGGTTATGGCATTGGTGTTTAAATGACCATCGTTACACCATATCTATCTGTCTTTCGTCTTTTCATGAATGACCGTCATGTCCCTTTGGCCGTTTAAGGCAGTGTTCTGTTTCCTCTTGTGGCTTGAAGCACTGTTGGCTTGGGAGTTTTGCTGAGTTTTCTGGCTGGTGACACTAGGATCATGCTCTCTGCTGATACTATTGCCGTGATGTTATTTGGCTGAGATGAGATGCTCGGAGATGCCTAACTGTGTTCCTGCCTTGACATAAAACTACCACATGATAACCCTGCATCATCACTATTCAGTTATTTTAAAAGAAATTTACAATAAATAAGAAGGCTAAGAAGCATTTTTGCCAGCTTTGAGGTTGGAGTAAGAAAGCCACTTGAAACTTTCAAAAGGCTTAGCTGGCTAATCTGTTAACTCATTCCAGTGAGTTTTATTTTCTGTTTACTCAGAAGTGTAACATATTGGCATTACTTTCAGCGTTTTGTGTGTAGTGTGATCAGTTCTAAGTTTTATATTCCCTTGAAGAATAAAGGTATAAATTGAGACTTTTAAATGGATGGGATTGTGCCCCCTAAGATACATAGCTAACGGGTAATTTTGCTAAATCATTCCACTGACACACGTGTGCAGAGCTCTGCCTTGTTCAGTACGCCTTGAGAGTGAGGCTACTGACTATATTGCTCCAAGCAACATTTTTATTCCTGTGGCATCCTTCAGTCATTGAGGACTGTTTAAAACCCAAGGCAGTATAATTTGTCCATTACATGGTGTGTGCATGGTGAAATTAAGAAGTATTATGTTTATAAGTATTGAAGCTATTCTGGTGAGAGGTGAACCATTTTTATTATGCTCTATCAACATAAATTGTATGTTATTATGAAAACCCCAGTTTCACATAAGTATAGCAAGAGATAGCAATATAAGAATTGAATTCAGAGATAGTTAATGATGTTTTGAAGCTTTTCCATCATAGTATTCTGATAGATACTGCTTTGACAGATGGCTTTTTACTGAACTATGACATGATTTAATACTAATTATGAAGATGATTAGCAAGTGATAGAAAATCACAATGGAATTACATGGTTAGATGAATGTATTATCATTTTACTGAGACCAAGTAAACCACATGAAGAGGCTTTATTATTTCAACTACAAACTACGTCTGTAAGATTTCTCAGAAATTGGCTTTGATAGCCTATGTTTGTTAAGCTACAAACTTGACCACATTGGGAGGAAAATGCCAGTTAACCAATGTGGGTCTTCCTAGAATGTAAATCTTTTTATAAAAGAAATCTTTCTAATCTTAAACCTCATGCTGTTTCTTTTCTTTGTGGGACCATGTATGTAATTTATTGCTTTAAAAAACCTTCCAATGACATATTTTGAAATTGGTGTTATAATAACCCTTGTGAATACCAATTGCAGAATTGCCACTGAATATTGAATCTGTTTTACATTTTATAAGAAAGAGGCTCTGGAAAAGAAGTAATAAGATCAATGAATGAAGTTATAGGATCCTTTTTCCCAACTCTGGGAGCAGTTTCTGAATTCTTAGAAAAAGAATGAAAGAAACACTGATTAGATCAATATATACTCAATTAGAACTAGATACTTAATTAGGGATAGAAGCCAAAACAAAGTCCATGATACTCCATTCACTCTGCCCCGTTCAGCTCCTTTGAGGAAATGCTAAAGGGCCCTCAAGGACACACACCAGTTGATCTCTGGATTCTCCGCCCCGTGTTGACTGCTCATTTCCTGTCTTGAAGTAGGTTTTTCCTGAATCTTAGTAGTGTCACTTCCAGAATTATAGGATATTTGCATTAAAGTGATTTACTCGTGGGAACTTATCAACTCTGTAACTATGAAAACTGACTTTCTCTCATCTTCTTGGGAAGTACAGGCTGTGGTATTTTTCCTAGTAATTAGCTTTTTGTTACTTTTTCCCATCGTGTAAAAGTTAGGTTATTCGGCGAATTTACGCACACTTGTTTTGTTAGTGCTCAGGCATTTGTATGGCAACATGAAAATGCGTGTAATTTATATGGCAACGTCAACACTGCATTGAATGGTTCATATGCGTTATTCCACATGGGTGGATATTGTTATATCACTAACATTCACAGATATTTTAACTTGAAATGCTTCATTTAATAGAAATGTGCCTACATTTAAATAGAAAATTTAGAGTTATTTGTAGGAATTGTGTAGGATATTTGCTGTGCATTGACTGTTCAAATGTCAAGCACTTTAACAACGTATAACTAGATATTGGATCCTGACCGCAAGGAGCTTATTTTCTTAGTAACATGAAAGATATAAACAAATGCATAAACTTGAAAGTAACTGATATTTTTATTCTGTTTTGATATTTTAGGCTTTGTAGTCGGGGACAGAGTGGTAATCAGGAAATTGTAGCTGTGATCATGGAAGTCAGTTTTGTGCAGTGGTGAGAAGTATGAACTTGGGGGTTTTACAAACCTCTGTCTCAGGCCTGTCTCACCTTGAGCAAATCATACAACCTCTCTGAGCCCCAGTGTCATCATCTATAATGAAGCTAATAATACAAGAAGCTTAGCTGCTACCATCGTCGTCATCATCATCATCACCATCATCGTTATCATCTCATTATTAGCTATAGTGAGGGTAAAGGAGGAAAAAAAGGATGTGGTAATTGGACGACTTCAAAGCCTATGCTTTGGTGAATCGTAGACACTCAGAGTTCCATGGAATGCTAAAGCTCAGCCAAACCAGGGCTCACACAGTCCAGTGTCTTCACAGACCCAGCAGGAGATTTAAAGCAGGACCTCTGGCTGGGTTTAAGAAATTGTGGGCTGTAGGAGCTCTGGCACACTGAACAGCCTATAACATACCCAAGACATTCAAATTTAGATTCATTTTAACCCCTGATGGGTCCAGCATCATGAAACTTCTGAGTTATCTTGACATCTATTCAATTTTTAAATTTTCTCTCAAGCATTCCTGCCAAGTAGTCATCTTGACTAAGCTTGAGTACCTTGAATGATCTATTTTTGTATAGGCATATGATAAAATTTCTTTTTGGAGTTGAGCCAACAAGCTGGCATCCTGGGCTTCTAGTCAATTTTAATATGGGAGGGGGATACAAATAAATCTAATTCCCAATGACAGTACCTCAAATATTTAAACTGAGTTGCTTGAGATCCCCAACTCACAATAGTTCTGCTTTTGATTAAACATAACTCTGGATCTTAACTGGTTTGGGACACTTTTCCATGTGTCGTGATTTCAAGCCCTTGTACCTTTTATGTTCCATAAATGTGAGCTGTGGTTAGTCTCATCTTCACCCTCTTCTAGATAGGCTCCAGTTGGTTTGTCTCCTTTTTCATTGAAGTGTGGTACCTGTGCCAACAAACCACATGGGTCGACTAGTGTAGAGTTAAGCAGGGCCATTGTTTCCTTGATTTTGGAACAGAGAAAGCAGATATTTGCTGTGACTCTCCATTCTGCACTCATGTCAGGTATTATTATTTGATCAATGCCTTCTTTCCTTTTGAGCCTAGACAAGGCATTGGAGTCCTTAACATGTTCCTCTAGATACTCCAACTCATCAATCCAGGTTTGGTCACAAGATTAAAAGTATTTGCTATTTGAGCCTAGACACTAGTAAAGAGACCTGAAATCATTTTCTCAACATTCACATTGTAAGATTTGCTCATGATCAAATATTTAAATGTTTTCCACTAAATATTGAGATAAAAGTAACTTATAAATTGTAATGATGTTGTTCATAGTAAACATGAAAAACAATGAAATGGAGCAAGATAAGAATAGTAGATTTTCACCTTACCCTACAGCGATGGGCTGGCTGCCTCATGGGCTCTCTGATCTAGACAAGAATGACTCAAGGTCCATTCTTTTTTTTCTTTGAGGAAGATCAGCCCTGAGCTAACATCCTCTGCCAATCCTCCTCTTTTTGCTGAGAAACACTGGCCCTGAGCTAACATCCGTGCCCATTGTCCCTACTTTATATGCGGGACGCCTAGCACAGCATGGCTTGCCAAGCGGTGCCATGTCCACACCAGGAATCTGAACTGGCGAACCCTGGGCCACCAAATCGGAACGCGTGCACTTAATATTTGCACCACCGGGCCGGCCCTGGCCCATTCTTTGATTCCTTTAACAAACATTTACTCAGCATTTAATGCGTGCTTAGATACTCTGCTAACAGTTCCTCCTTGGAGACACGAAAGCCAACGTGGCATAGATGCCACTCCAGGGAAGCTGCCATCTAGAATGAGGAACAGATATTCTTTCATAGAGGCAACCCTAGGCCTGAGTCAGTCTTGATGATGTTTTCACATCTTTGCATCTTAATTTACCCTTAAACCTAGATCATAGTGATTTCCAGAATATTTCCTAAGTTAATTTGTGTTACCTCCTCCATTATTGAATAAAATTGACCATTAGGCTCCTACCAGTTTTGCCAGCCTCCAAATGAGGTCACCTAATTTCTAACAAGGGGAAAAATAATTTGAATACAGAAGGAAATGACGATAAATCTCGTTTTATCTGGTATCTTTGCAGAAGGAGTCTTTTGGTTATTGACATTCTCCATTTTCTTGAATGTTATTTCTTTTTTAGGCATTATGTTTAAAAATGTTTTTTAAAAGTTTTACTTTTTAATATGAAGGCTAATGATTATTAAAATTGACATGCCAACTCTAAATATAGTTAACTTCTTTTAGTGACTTCAGGTCCTCATCGAATATGTTCGTGGCTGCCGAAAGCCCTCGGGGACCAATCCAAGTTGAGGCACTTGGACTGATGCTAAATTTCCCCAACTTCTTTGCTTTCCCTTTTGTCTTCTATGTGTGACTTTTCTGTGATTATTTTCCTTGTTCTCATATAGCTAACTTTTTTCAGTGGGCCTGTTTTCCTTTGTAACTTACTGATAAGAACTTATTAACAAAATGACAAGATTGTTAGATCTCTTTGTAAAGTAAGAGCCTGAGGATGAGTAAAATTCTAAGACCTTCTCTGCTGAGGAAGGCACATGAGTTTTCCTCCGTGTCTGGGGATGACGACTGTGACCATCATCAGCAGCAGCAGTGTCATCAGCAGCAGCAGTGTCATCATCATCATCATTTTCTGAGAATGTAGTCTGCACCAGGCCCTGTTGGCTTTTACTTTCCGCTAATCCATGCAATAGCCCTGCAGCTTAAGCATGATTGTATACATTTTTCAGAACAGCAAGTTGAGACTGAAGGCAATTAGTTTACTTGTCCATGATTGTATGACTGATAGATGATAGGGCTAGAATTCCAACCCAAATATTTCTGATTCTAAAGAGGATGCTATATCTGCAATACCTACAAGATTTCCCTTTCCTCCTACCTCTTAAAGCTGTCTTTTGTTGATTATTATGTAAACGTGTTTTTAACCTCCTACAAGGATAATGGCCATCTTCTGAATATGCATCTTATTCTTAATTTCTTTTCCCTTGATGGTACTCCTTGAATTGCCACATTTATGTCTGGAAGTTTATGAAAGACTTTATGGTTAGCCATTAGGGTATTCTGTAGCCGTTTGTATTGAGAAGGAAGTGTTTGATGCTGAGTCTGGGATATAAGTATACACTAGTTTTTTTGCTGAACTAGGCTGTGTGATTTTGGGTGATTTGCTCTCTCTGCTTCCCAGTTCCCACCTGCAAAAGGGATTTGCAAGCCATTGTAAACTGGCTGGTGTGTCTTAAGTGATTATTGAATAATCATTGCCTTTAGTGCTTTTTCTAGTACAGAAGAATCTGCGAATTCTGTGAATGTCCCCATCGGATGGAACTTGGAGTTCACTCTCTTTCTCATGAAAACATTTGCATTTGTCTCATCGTGTTGTACATCCCTCTCACCTCTTACGCCCTTTGGCATGTTACCTGTGCAGGCTGCTATTCCTGTCCTTAATGAGTGCTTCGGGCTTCTCCCAATTACCTCCTCCCTTTGGGACAGAGCCAGAAAAAAGTCAGATAACAAACTCATTTCCTCACCTTGAATCCACATTTTTATGCTGTAATTCCAATGACAGAGGGAACTGACAGCCAAAATCTGATGCTCCATTCTAGATTTATCTGTTGGCAGAACAGACCATTTCTAGATTAAGCCCTGTAGTGTGTTCCCATCTGTGATTTACTTTCTTATCTCCTTTAGTGAATTCAAAATGGCCACAGATTCATTGCAGGTCTTCCCATCAAGAGTAGACGTCTGGTTCCCTTCCCCTTGAATCTGCACCGGCCTTGGGACTTGCTCTGAACAATAGGTATGGCAGAAGTAATATGGTATAACTTCTAAGCCAAATCCTCCAGAGACCATCTAGCCTCCACTCTTGCCCTCCTAGAAAAATGTTAACAGCATGCCACAAAGCTTGGATTCCTATGCTGGAGACGAGTGGCCCAGCTGGCAGCCAGCGCCAATGGCAAGACTTGTGAATGAGGTCACCTTAGTCATCCAGACACCATTGAGCTTTCAGGTAATTATAGCCACATGGGTGACCCCAGGTGAGACCAACCCAAATTGATGACTCACAAATCATGAACAAATAAAATGGTTGTTACTTTAAACCATTCAGTTATGGAGTAGGACTAGATAACCAAGATACCCGCCTTGGATAATGGGACATATATCTGCTGTATCTGGGCATGTTGACCCCTCCATCCACGGATTCATGTATTTTTAGAGAAGACTATATTCTTTTATTAAACCTTTGGATATATGTGCTGATGGCTCAAATGCTTCAAATTTCCTCAAAATGCTTTTTCCTGAGATGTTTCCTAACATGGCTGATTGTACATGAGCATTAATTGTGACTTGCCTGTTTTCCACTGGACTCACTTATCACGGCCTTGGAGAAGCTCCCCTGAAAGGGCTGTCCTCATCCTAGGGATCATGCTAGTCACCCAAAGCCCAGGGGAGGGTTGGTCTTTGTTTCTCCAAGTTTCATCTGGGCTTGGTTTGGTTCAGAGTGACATTTTGTCCTTTCTCCAAGATTTCATTTTACCTTCTAATTATGTTCTAGTGATTCATATTTACTATTCATTTCTTCTGTAAATTAAATCTAGATTGCACAATTATTTTATTCTGGGACTTCATGTATACCTCATTTTATTTAATAATGTTCTCATTTATGTATCAAATTACTCTACAGGAATTTGACATATTGTTACGGATATAATAAGGTACAGGATGTAGGCCATGGGGCAGTACAATTATAATGGTTTTATAACTTTCTGATTACTATTTATTTTCAAAAAATACATAATTACAAAATGAATGCAGTCAAATTCAGTGTTTTGATTTTTAGTAAAAGTGAGACATTTGTGAGGAGGTGCATGAGAATGCGTGTGGCATTCACATATTTTCGAAGAAGAGTTTTGTTATGATTTGAAATTCTCTCTGGGATGTATTGAATATGAAATATTTTATTTACATTTTCTTCCTGCAATTTCTTACTGTGATTTTAGAGTTTAATATAAGATACGTAATGTATGTTGTGCTAATCATTTGAAATTTCTGCTAGTGAATTCTAAAATAACGAAATACATAAATTCCATCTGCTATGTGCTGGAATGTACACTTAAATTGACTTTCTTAGCATGATATGTATCGACTGCCCCATCTGTAAAGTGGGGCTAATGCTGATGTCCCAAAGGCCAGTTGTGAGGAGTGAGTGAAATAACGAATTCTCAGCGCTTCATACATTGACTGGCAAATAACGGAATGCTCAGACAGCACAAGCAAAATGCGTGCCCTTGTATTTTATATATCAGAGTGTAGTATTTGGCCTGAGTAGATTGTCAGCTTACAAATCTCTTTCTCTTTTACTCTTTTGACGCCCCAGATTGAAGGAATTTTCTAAGACAATATCAGAGTAATACCTTTCTTTCCCGATGAATGCAGAAGTTTTTTATAAAATTAACAACAATAAACCAAACTTTGATACAGATCTAGAATAACTAAGTTATTGTTAAACTAGCTGAAATAATATTTTAAAAGAAACATCTCAAATAATGTATGGCCTTCAGAACATGGCTAGGAAGACTGAAGATAATAATTTATCTATTATCATGAAGATAATAATTTACCTATTATCTATAGGTAGGACCAATCCAACTTGTTTAGAGTTTTAAAATTACACAGTTTAGGGGAGCTTTTGAAAAAAAACAATATGAAGTTACCAACACAAATGTTGAGTGAAATGCCTTGGAAGGAGCCTGTGTGTATGATATTAGCTTTGTGGCAAATCTGCCTTTCTTAGTAAGTACATGTTCAATGAATTCAGGAGAAAATTAGTAACTTTCTTTACTTGCTGTTTGGGAAAATTGATTTTATAGTTCTTTAAACTACTTTGTGCTGAGAACTTTTTTAAAATGCATGGTAACCTTTTTAATGGTTCTAGTGCTTCTTTGAATATGTTTTTGTTAATTGAAAATTAAAATATTTCTCTACGTAGCCATATGAGTATATGACAGTAGCACTTCTGGTTTTATTGGGATCAAAATAAATGGACAAATCAATATGTGTAATTAATTACCAAAGTTTTCCAATGATGTTGGGGAAATAATTTCTCCAATTTCATATGATGTCTGTAGCATTACAATTGAAAACATGGAATAAATAATTATTTCTAAGTATCTATATTAAAGGAAAGTATCTATATTAGAGTATCTGTATTAAAGTATCTATATGACAGGAAAGAAGCAGATTCAAGGGCAATTTTAAAGGAAAACGGTGAATTTCAGTGAAATCATGCTTGGTACTAAATGTATACTCAGGAAGTGTTTGAGTATTGATATGTACATTAATTAATAAATATTGGTTTTGAAATGTTGCTATACAGCACTAAAATCTGTTTTTATGACATAATAGAAAGAAACCAATTTCATTTTTATAGTCATTTTCTGTATATTGATCTTTGCATTTTAATGTTAATATTTGAACATTTGGGGATCCATGAAAAAGGAAAAATCACCATTTTTAAAATACAAAAAAAGCAGCCCTTGAAAAACAATGTAATGTCATTCTGAAGATTTTCCCTATCCTGCCTGTCTAGGTAGTCCCTCCAGAAAATACGATCATATTGGGAATGGGAAGTATCAAGTCCTTCAAACTGATTCAAAGCACATAGTACACAGTTTTCTCAGATTGGGTAGTAGGTTTTATGGGATTCAGTGATTCTTGGATGGAGAGAATCCATGTGAGCTGAGTGTAAGTGGAGTCAGTACTCATTCTTGCTGCATTGGTGCTATCAATAACAATTTAAAGATATGATTTGTCATCATGAGTTGAAATCATATATTGACGATATAGCAGTCCAGTGGGGAGTTGAGGCCTGCAGGTGAATGATGTGAGACAAATGGAGCAATATGATGGTCCTAAGCTTGTTAGTGTTTAGGTTGTGCAATCAGCATTCTACAGCATAAGATTTTTGATTTCAGCACCTTGAGTTAAGGCTGGAAAACAGTATCCCATCACTTAGGATTTACTTGGCTGCAAGTAGAAAACTCAACCCAAATTGGCTCAAGAATAAAAGGAATTTCTTGGTTCACACAACCAATAGCCTAAAGTGGTGTTACCTTCAGGTATAGCTTGATTCAAGGTTGAAATAGTTGAAAAACTAGATCCAACTTTCAGCTCTATTTTCTATTATTTCTTTTCTCATATTTGGAAGGGCGGAGCACTGATCAGCTTCATATCATCAAGCTACAAAGTCCAAAGGCAGAGGGAGAAATCAAAGAAGGAGAGAGAGGAATGTGCGTTGAGAGGAAGTGGGGGGAACTACTTCCTGACAGTCTGACAAAGGTCCTTTAATTTGTTCTTTTCAGCCGTGGTTATTTGACTTGTGCCCTCAACTGGGAACTTGGTTCGAAGGAGTCACATCACTGCTTGCCTTTTTCACCTCGTCCTTTTTCCTGTCCTCTCTTCCTGCTCCATCCCTCCCTCCTTTTATTTCTTTCAGATTTATTTTGGATGAAAAGCCACTGTCTTATTCTCCATGTGAAATTCAAAAGCTGATACAGCTTGAGTGAAATTTTAATATTTTGCTTAATAATCAGGGTTTTCTGCTGTAGAGGAGGAAAAATAATTTTCCCTCTACTCTTCTAGGTTCTTACCTGACACCCACCTGTAATAAAAAGAAAGACTAATAGGAGAAAAACAAACAGAAGTTTAATAACATATATACCTCCTGTATACATGGGAGATACCCAGGAAAACTGAGTAATTCCCCCAGCCAAGCCATCACCTTATATACCATCTCCAGCTAAAGACAAAGAAAGATGGTGGTGGGGGGGAGGTCAGATATGGAAGGTTTTCAGGCAAAGCGCAGTGAACAAGGGTAAGGATGTCATACAGTTTTAAGTCAGTGCCTTCTCTGTTGATAAAGAGTTTCTAGAGATTTAGTCGTGTCTTCCTGTTATAGAGAGGGAGACACCCTTACAAATGGAGATTTCCCCCTTAAATGTAACTGCCGCTTACAAAAGGGTCACTTCTACTCAGTTTTCGGAGCTTCTCCCATGTCTGCTGTTTCTTGAAAATAACCAACTCAAGATAATCCTTCTGCCAAAGAGGCACATTTTGGGGTAGCAAATTCTGCTCCTTTTCACTGCTTTGAGATTTCTTAGCAAGTTTGGTATTTTTGGAAAACAAATTGAAAGTGGTCAAACCACACTCTTACTATAAAATCTTTGAAATTAATGCATCTAAGAGGATTTAACTACAAAGAAAATTCTATCATTGAGAAGTTAAATGACACTTGTAATATTTGTGTAAGACAAGTTTCATCTTATAATAATAGAACAGTAAGAGGCTATTCATATATATGTATATATATACACACATATACTATATATATACACACATTCATATAAACATTTTTATCAAATACTAAATCTTTATTAATATACATGCTATATATTGTACTGTTTGCAATTGTCACACTTTAGAAGAAGATTGTGAATAAATTCCAAGCTAAATGTTTGTGGGAAAATAGCCATCTTTTATTCATTTTAAAAGAAAGTGTAGTAAAATTATAAAACAGAAAATGACAATGACTGATTCTAAATATAATTTTAAAAAGTCTCAGATAGCTTCTTTTTCTCTTTGTAAAGCAGAGATCATACAAATGCTGAATAATTGTTGTAGCTTTGATATTCATTTTCACAATCTGTTTTCAACCCTCTGAAGTATTCTCCCTTATAATTGACCCATTTCTTGGGGTCACACTCTTTTTTTGATAGAATAACTCTATATTTTCTTATCAACTACTTATCAACTGCTCTAACTTTCTACTAGAATATAATTTTAAGGTTGTAGGTGATAATAATGAACTCAGTCTTAACTGGGATAAACCATCATTTTGCATTGACTTTCTGGTGTGGTTTCAGTTGAAGGAAGGAAGGAATAAACCCCTGGTGTGGGGTGAGCTGGGTCGGTGTGAGAGCCTCCGCTTCAGCAGGGGGCCAGCTAGCTATTCAAGTTCAGCCTCCTATCCCTCTGAAGGCTCATTTGTGTCCCCCCAGGACCACAGTGTTCCTACAGTCATTAAATAAATAATCTTCCGTTTAACAAATAAAACAGCTAACGTTAATACCTGTGGGGATTTTGAAAAACTTCTGTGTGTTGGAGTTCCTGTTAAGTGGCACATCAGAAAAGTAGTCCGACACACCTGTGTTTTGTAGGGAACTCCAACATAATGCAGCGACTGGCATATGCAACCTCTACTGCGTTGTTTTATTAATCAGTTTTCAGTGTCTTTGTTATAAAACTGCATGGAGAAATCTTTTAAAAGTGTAGTCCTGACTCTCTAGCCTTTATTAATAACTGTAGGCAATATCTACTCATAGTTCTATTATATTTTCATTGCACTGGGCAGGCTTTTTAAGGTATCATCCATTCTTTGCAAGTTGGATATTTACCTTCAGTTTAGCTCACTTGACTATAGTGGAGATGGAAACATCCTTTTCATAGTCAGTTTTTGGTCAGAGCACTCTATAATTTACTAACTAATTATGGTGAAATCAGAACTCGACATTCTTCGTAGGGAAGAAGTCGGTGGTGGCCTCTGAAGAAAATAATGTGGTGTGGTTAGCCAATGGTCCTGTTTCCTCTGGTGTAGTCTAACTAGTTTAATCAGGTACATATGCAACAATAACTTCCTGAATTACCAAAGAGATTTCTCCTGGCCATTGTGTGTAAGATATCTTGATGTCACATACCTTGAGCTTCAGCTATCCAGACTTTGAAGTAATTTCAGTGGCTTACTTCACTATGGGTAGCTCATAATCCATGTATTTTACTGGCTAAGCATACTTTAGACAATTTAATCTTTTAAGTATAGTCCGAGACATTGCACTTTTAATCAGTCAGTGTGGACTAGAATTTGAATGACTGGTTAGTTTTCCTGCAATTAGTTCTTTTGTGGAAGTATCATTGCTATTTAATTAAAACCAACAATAGATTGCTCACAATCTTGAAAAAGGAGGACATGCTGTAATGTAATACCATATCATTTGCAACCTCTTCAGATGATTCTATGCTGGGGAAAAGCATTGAACTGGAAGGTTATCAGCAAAAATAGAATATAAGCGAGAGATATAAAAATAGCACTCTCTCCCCTGTCTTTTTCAATCCTAGTAGAGCACTCATTGTGTGATTCCATGTGAAATCTGCAAAGTGCTGTAAAGACTCACGTTTAATTGAGGTAACCCTGAGCTTCTTGAAGCATAACTACTGACGGACTGAAGTGACGTTTTGATTAAGCAGTGGCTGAATTATGAAATACTGTTACTCCGTGTCACAGCTGGGGACCGTGACTGGATTACTGTCTAACCAAAGGAACAACAGCTACAACAATGAGGCAAAAGCAAAAGAACCACTAACTGAGTCATCGTACCTTTTAATATCAGTTCTCACAGTTCACACACATGCGCAAACTTACAATTTTCATCGTTCCTTTCTGTTTTTGAATCAATAAAGAATGCCCCTCCTGATTCTTTTTTTCCCTTTTCTTTGTCTTAGTTCTAAAAAAAATTGAGTAATTCCAGATAAAAGATCTTAATTACAGGTTAATCTGTTGCCAGTTTAATCTTCAATGAAGCAACTCTAAGGATAGACTTTTTGCCAGTAGGTTCATCCATATTTTCCTCTGGCACACATTGCTTTATTATCTTCATTGTGATTAAGTGATGGATATTTAGAGAGCCATTAATGAATCAGGGAGGATAGTACAATTACAGAGTGCTTTTCTTTATATGATGTTCTATACTGTATTCCAACATTGTTAAAGGTTAATAGGATCAAGGTGTGGCTTTGGAATTTATGTCATAGATACAGTTACACAGGTTAAATATATATAACAGGAAAGTTTGTTGCAGTATGACTTGTAATAGCAAAAACATATTTTATGAAACACTATACAACC
Source organism: Equus quagga (assembly GCF_021613505.1). Classification (NCBI taxonomy): domain Eukaryota; kingdom Metazoa; phylum Chordata; class Mammalia; order Perissodactyla; family Equidae; genus Equus; species Equus quagga. Next base: position 8,756,913 of record NC_060268.1, on the reverse strand, counting down.
TAAGTATTCAATAGTGGATAGGTTTCTAATGGAATATAGTGCTGCTCTTTAAATAAATGAAATAGATCTACAATTGTTGAATAAAGAAAGCTGTCCAAAATACATGGTTGCATAAGAATGGAAGTGATGGTGGCTATAATGTTATCCTCTTTGTGTAAAAACTATACAGACATATGCAGGTACACATAAATGCGTATTTATGAATTAATATTCTTTGGAAGGATACATTCACACAAAAATGTAGATGATGGAAACCATCATATAAGATTTTAATAGCCATTATTGTTATAGATCAAATAAAATTAAAAATGAATCTTTCTAAATGACGAAAGGTCACTATATGCTAGGCATTATACTATTAAGTGTTTACATGTCAACGAAAACATCAGTGATATGTACTAATTTATTTTCTATAAATTGATTGAAGAAATTTAGCAACCAAGCTTATACTAGATTGTTATTTGCACTGTATAAAACAAACTATTTGTCTGGCTCTTAGTGGGAAGTTCACTAATAGTATGAAATGCCAAAAATGCTCAATTGGTTCAGAGTTTCTGCTCTTACATTGCAGTTTTTTGGGAAAGTATTTATAAAACCTAAACATTTAATTTAATCTAAAATAACAGGAAACTTTGGCTTCCTTGATAAAGGATGTTTCATTCGGGGCTCTTTTTTAACTCTGTAGCTTCATTTTTCCTGGAGATGGGAATTTTGAGTGTTTTCTGCCTCTTTGCATCAGACCACACACAATGTTTGCCATGTGCATGAATAACTGGATCATTAAATCAAAGAAAGAATCAACTCTTTTTTTCCCTAGAATCTTAACATAATTTGAAAACAAAACTATGTTTTCTAGTTTACTCCAATTTATTAAACAAACAAAACAAGGCAAAACAAAACAAAAGGATACAAGAAGCCCTGCTGGGAGATGAGTCTAGAAACTTGATAATGGGAAAAAACCCCCACTAAATTCCACAGTAACAGAGATGAAAGTTTTATTTGGATTTTGTACAGAAGAATGTAGCTAAATTTTTGAAAACCATTTTATCTCATGTTTAACCAAAGTATAATTGCAACTATGCATATTCCTAGAGCAAAAGAAATACTCAAATATTATCATTCCTCTGCACATTTTCAAGTAATATTGATCAATAGCATAAAAGAATAGTTTTTACTTCCCATTTAACCTTCACAAAAGAACTCTAAGGAAGTTAAATTTTTAAAATTTATTTTCTACTTTTTATTGAGATATAATTCACATACCATGTGTTACCCTTTTAAAGTGTACGGTGTCGTGGTTTTCAGTATTATCACAAAGTTGTGCAACTATCACCACTATCTAATTCCAGAGCTTTTTCTTTTTCCCTGATATAAACCCCATACCCATTAGCAATCACTCCCCATCTCCACCTCCCAGGAGGTTAAATTTTTTGGGAAAAAAAAAAGAACAAGGAAAAGAAAAACAGAAAAAAAGTACACAAAAGACAAACTAGGCCTTAGTTAAAAAAAAAAATCTTTTTTTCCCAAGGGCCTTTCTTAATCTTTTAGATAAGGAAACCAATTCCTTTTGAAACATCCCAGCAGATGTGGTTTCATTCGGCCAGATCTCATTTGTCAGTAGCTATGCATTTGGTTCTAGCTGTTATTCAACGTTATTTTCACGACTTCCTGAAATCCTAAGTTTTATAATTGAAATTGCAGTTCCACTTTACTATAGTTGTGCAATATATATGTAATGCAGACATGATGATAAGGAGGTTCACAAGATGGTCAAAGATATAGCTGTCTCTGTGTTGAGCTGTCTCACCATCTGTCTATACTGGTGTTAAGTGGAGAGAGATATTTGAATAGGGTTAATTATATAAGTGAATAGTTCATTACTGAATATTGTCTTGTAGGACACTGCTTTAAACAGTTTTGTAATTTCAGAGACTTGAGCAAAGAATGCTAGGTTAAAAGCTCCTTGGTATATCGCTTGAAATTGTATACATTTTTTCCCCTCTTGAGAGAGAAACAATGAAATATACTTAAAGTTTCCACTTATGCAAGTGATGATTGTGAATATTGTGTAATAGGAATTAATTGTATTTTTTGCAGATAAGGAAATTAATATTTTCTCAGTACTTAGCATTCTAGGTTTTATTGACACTTGACCGATCACGTATTTCAGAGGTGCTGAGTTAATGTTTGTTTGTTGCACGGAAGCTCCATGCACTGTGCAGAGATTATTCTGTCAGGGGTGAAGTTTATCTTGTCTCTCAACTCTGAGTTCCCAAATCTTGACTATAATTTTAATTTCCTTTTTACTCCTCGTTTCTTCTTGACAATATCTCACTTTTTTCCCACTAAGGTTTCAGTGAAACTATTTATCCGAGTGGATAAAAGGAAACAATTCTTTTCTCTGAGCTGATCCTCTTTTTCTGTTGTCAGGTGCTGCATCTTTAACTCATTGATTCGTTCATTCATGAGATATTTATTGATAGCGTTCTACATGTATCAGAAATTGTCCTAGGATCTAAAACTTCCACAGTAAACAAGAGAGTTAGGATGGTTGCCCATGTTGAATTTAGAAAGTATAGGGAGAAAGAGACTCACAAATTCCTGGATTCAACTTGTTGAGCCCTGAGAATTATGTGTCTGATACTGGTAATAGCATTAAAGAAATACGGTCACTTTACCTATGTGGGTACCTGTGTGGGGACTGTTATGACACAGGAAGCTCCGTGTGCTCTGGGAACATGTAAGGTGGGATCCCTTCTGTCAGCCCATGCTCCATATGATGATTGTTGGCCATGTTGGACTAACTTGTTGTATCTGGTCCACTGTTCTGATTCTTGTCAGTTCTCATTTTAGTCTCTAAATTATTAAAATTCAAATGTTAGGCTAGATTCATCACCAGCTGGTTTTTTAAAAAAAGGTATTTACAGATATATATAGATGCCATGTATCTCCATATTTTCAAAAAAAAAAAAAAAAACCCTGTCTGCAGTTATTCTTGAGATCTGAGGATTTTCCCGCATTTCTTTCTAGTTTAGATAATATAGACTGCTCTGGCTCAAGTGCTGGGTTGAAAATTTATTTGAAGACTATTTCCTATTCATCAAAAACTTATTCTTCTATGGTTGTTTCTTGTATTACACCCTCAGATAATTTATCCAACAACAGGAACCTGGAATTTTACTGTTCACTCAACTTTGTGCTCATTTCTGCATGGGCTACGCTTCCATGCTGCTGTATGGCCTGGAAAGAGCTCTCTGTTGCTTATTTGTAGAATAATTCCATTGTTTTACTTCAACTCACTCTCTACAACACACCCACCTATTCAAAGTTTCCTGCACATCATTCAGATTAGACAAATACCACGTTATTTCTCTGAGTGGAATTTCCTAATTGGGTAGTCAGTATAGTCTTGTCCAAGCATTGCTAAATTATTTGTAGTTCTCTAAAATACTAAGCTATTTCATGTTTCTATGTCTTTTCTTATTGAAGTAAAATTGGTATTTAAACACTATGTAAGTTTCAGGAGTGCAACATTATAATTTGATATCTGTATTCATTACAAAGTGATCACCCCCGAAAGTCTGGTTACCATCCACCACCTTACACTTGACCCCTTTCATCCATTTCGCCCATCCCCCAACCCCCTTCCCCTCTGGCAACCACCAATCTGTTCTCTGCATCTATGAGTATGTTTTTGTTTTGTTTGTTCATTTTTTTTGGATTCGTATAAGTGAAATCATAATGTTTCTGTGTCGTTGATTCTGCTCTTCCTTCTGCCTAAAATATCACTTTCTCACCATCTTCAAATTGTTTATTCAACAGGATAGCCAAAATCTCCTTTTGGGGAAGTCCTCTCTGATGTCTCAAAGTGAGATTTTTTCCCATACTACCCTCATATCGTAGATCCTGAAGAGGCTTCAGGTGGGTTTCTGTGTTTCCATGCAAAATAGCTGCTTTTGGTGCAGATTCAGTCGTGGGGCCTTTGAGGAGAGGTTTTTCTCAGGACGTTACATTTCTGTGCAGTGGCCATTCTCGTCAGCATTTCTCATCACAGCGCTCACACACTGTAGTTAAATCATTTGCTTGCCTTTCTCTCTACATATACCAGGCAGACTCTGATGTCTTTGAGGGCATGAAATATTTAATGAACATATTTTTATTTTTTTATCCAAATGCCTAGACTGCTATTTGAAACTATTGAATTGACTTATTGATTATTGAAATGAAGTGCTCATCTATGGGTAAAGGCAGTAATGGTGACACAAAACACAGGTGACAGTTTTCTCATTGATATTCCCCAACCTTGTTGATATTAATCTAAAGATTTGCTGTAGGAGTAATATTCAAAGAGCTTCTCTTAATAAAGAAATACTGGAAAGAATTAGGAAAGACCTATATACATATCTTTTGAGAAATACGTGGCTTTAAGAATGGATCACTTTCTTGGATTATATTCTTCCCATTGGTTTAATAAGAGTCCATAGTGTTTTCTCAGAACCCAGAAATTCTAATTCCACGGGGTACATTGTATAATATAGTTATCATCTGTTTCCTGCTAATTCAGCTGTACAGTAATGGAACAATGAGAAGATTCCCGTTTCCTTGAGAGCATTACTATTTTGCATCATATACTTTTGAGAGGATGTAAGTAGAAAAAGATAATTTTCTTTTATGGTGGGATATCTTAGTCATATAAAATATGCCCCTGTTTTAATCGCTGGACATAAATTTCTCTATTTAAATTTTTTTTGGTCATTTAAAAAAGTCCTTTATGTTAATTAGATACATTTTATTTTCTTGGGATTTTTTCCTTTGATGTTTGTGTTAGTTCTTTACCATTTTGTTTTCCTGTCTTCTGTAGTGAAGGTTTTTACTTTTAATTCGTTGACCTTAGCTGGCAGACTTACAAATTAAAACCGGAAGGTCTTTCGTGACGTATCAAATGTTAGGGTGAATTAGGTTGGAATGTTTTATGTAAAGCTCTGGACTCTCTCCTTGCAGTCTTCCCTCTTCTAATATATACTGTATATTCCTGCAAGGTAAACCTTTCTAAAGTGTTTCAGTCATGAAATTTCCCTGCTCAAAAACCTCCAGAGGTCCTCCAGTGCTTATTAAATTAAATTCAAACTTGCTCTCTGACGTTCATGGCCCTCCAAACCCCAATAAGATCCAGCCTCTTGTCTCAGCTCTGACTGCTCCTCTGTTCACGATGAAACCGAATTATTTGACTTGCAGAGACTCTAGTCTTTTTGTCCACTCTGTGTATTTCTTTGGGCTTGTCCTTCCTGGAGCACTTGCTCTTGTATCCTTTCTTACTGTTCAAATTCAACTGATTCTTCCAAACCCATTTCAGAAATCCATGTCTGTAAGAACCCTCTCCTGATTTATTTATTCAACAAATACTTATCTGCCAGGCGTTAGTCAGGAGTACAATGAATGAAAAAGTTAAAATCTCTATTATCATGAGCTTATTTATTAGGCAGGGGGTTTAGACAATAAATAAACAAAAATATAAACTTTTAGGTGATGATAAGTGCTATGAAGGAAAATACTGGAAGTGCCATATGAAGTGTGGAATTGGAGAAGGGCTGATATTTTATCAAGTGTGGTCAGGTACATGTCCTTTTGGATGAGGGACATTTTCAGAGAGACCTAAGTGAGTGGGGGAATAAGTTAGGAAGATATCCAGGAGGAAAACAGAGACTGAGGGGAGAGTGAGTTCAAGAACCCCAGGACAGCAGCAAGCTGAAAGGAAGTGAATAGAGTAGGGTTCATTTTGTAAAATAAAGAAGTATGTTTATAAGGAGGGTAAGAAATCACAAGGAAAGAAAATCATTAGCATTTTGGAGAATCTTTCTTTATCTTCAAAGCTACCGTTACTTTTTTTCTAACAGTAATAGCTTGTGCCAAGTTCTTTACTAAGCTCTTTAATTCCATTACCCATATTTAAACCTCATAACAACCCTAGGAAATGTAGGTCTTATTAGCGTTACAATTTTACATATGAGGTACTTGAAAAACAGGGAAGTGGAGTTATAAGAAAATATTAAATGTGTCTATCTCCCTGTATTCTTACAGAAGGAAAAAATATGACTAGGAATAAATACATCAGGATGTTAATAGTGGTAGAAAAATAGATCATTTTTTCTTTATATTTATCTGTATCTCTTTTAAGAACAAATACTGATTTTCTTTTACTTATTTTCAAATTCCTGTATTTAGATGAATAAAGATACTGCTTTTATAATATTACAAACATTAAATGTGAAAATCATGAATTTTAACCTACTTGGCTGGACTTTTCTTATTTTATAGTTGATAAAATAGGGGATTTGTACTCAGCCTTGGATTCAAATTCTATCACTTTGGGCAAAAATAATGTAGCTTTGTGATAACACTGTGTGTTCAGTGTGTTATCTGTAAACTAAAGTGAATGATCCCAAGGTTTCAGGCTTGTTTTTAGGACACAAATGGATAAGAAAATGACACTTTTAGGCAAAATGCCCAAGACGTAAGAGAGCACAATAAATGGTCACTATTATTATGTTTATATTATATAGGTTTTCAGATTAAATTACTCAATAGGTAGATAAGACAAAAGATACACTACCATAATATAGAGAGAACAATATAGCTGAAATCTATATCTAGTAAATTACTATGAAAATGAATTCCAACTAAGAACTTTGCTTAATTTTACAATTTCTTTTATACCCCAATGTCATGATTTGGTTATAGGTTTTTGTGCTATTTTGGAGGATGGCGTTTATTTTCTTTTGAAAGTTTTTTCACATTTAATATATATTGATTTCCTTTTATTTTAGCATGCTTTAGTGAGTACTTTTAAATAGGTTTGAATAATTATAAATAATCAATTAAGGATTACTTTTAGATACTGATTTAGCGTGGGCCAGTGTTGTTGAGTGAAAAATTCCACTGACGTCAAACAGATGACGCCAGTGTTGGTTCATTCTGCATTCAGGTTTTAGGATCAAATCCAATTCCATAAAAATCATTGCAATTATGATATGATGTGTGGCAATGTCGTGAGTGTAAGTGAAGATATTCCTTCATTCACTTACATTTTTTAATAAAGCAGGCAAAAATATTCTCTCCACTTTTTGTAAATGTTGCCCTCGATAGTTAAGAAATTTTAAAAAATAATAAAATAAAAACTATTTATAAAAAGTAGGTATGTGCAAAGTATGACATCACTCTCATCTTCCTAATACACATATGTGTGTGTGTATATATATATATAGGGAGCAAATTTTTCCCTTACACCTAGCAATCCAAATGAATAATTATTAGATGCAAATTAGTGTGACTGAATTGCATTTTTTCTTAGGGTTAGGAATGTGAAGAAATACAAAATAATGCAGTCTTCTTCAATGTATTTCAAAATCAGCAGTTCTACTTAATTATTGTTATATAATTTACATTATCTTTGTTTGCCTTGCCTTTAAGTTCAGTTATTCTCGTTGGCTCTCACTCTTCTTCAGTGTAACTGTAATTACATTATTATGTAATGGTTCTCATAAAACCAAGCAAACCTGGGTTCAGTGTGTGTAGGGCGTGTGATACAATAAGCTCCATTACGCTCCCTCAATGATAGATCTGTATGAATCACCAGCGATCCTAACTTTTCTGGAATTACATCTCTTGGTAGCTCCTCCTAGATTAGAGGTCATCCTCATTTTTGAATAGTACCAAAAAAGTGTCACTATATTTTAATGTTCTTCCAGTGAGTTCTTCCAATGATGGACTCATCCAAAGATGTCCCTTTGTCTAATGCAGTTTCTCCCCATTGGAGTCTCCTGGGGTTCAAGAAGCCATAAAGGCAAATAGCTTAATACAGAGAAAGAACATGCAGTGCCGTTGTTCAGGTATGAGATCTCCTGTAACTTGAGTGGAGCTAAAACAGTAGAATCATATATGTAATTTGGGAGCCAAAGGAGAATTTTATAATCCTCCATGAAACACTATCTGCATAGATATAATTCCTGAGACATTGAAATATGAAACTTTCTTCTAGGGAGTGATTAGCAATAATATATTTTGTAGACTGACTCAAAGAACAGTATGTTCTGGTGCTTAACTAAAGGACCATGGCTTAAATTGGATCAAGGTAGTCTGATTCCTTTTAAGCTGTGGGATTTGGGTACACTCTCATTTTTATTATTTTAAGTTTTGATTCTCTCTTGACATATTGAGAAATCTCTGAAAGTGAGATTTGTTCTTTCTCTCTTCTACATATACTGGATCAAGACTCCTCTGAGTTATTCTTATATATGATGTATAATCTGACAAATGCATTACCATGATCCCTTTAAGAAACAATTCACCAATAGTTATAAGTTGTCCCAAATGGCAAGTATGAAAGAGAAGCATGTTAATATTTTTTATGATTTTAGGACTCAGAGAAACATTATTTTTGTTTTGCAATAAATCTGGAACCCATTACCTCTCAGTAAGTTGTATTTTGAAGGTCAGCAAACCATATTGAATTCTGAACATTGACTCAGATATATCCTTCAAAACCAAGAACAATAGGAATGTTCCATGATATTTCTTTAAAATGTCATAATTTTCATAAATTATTTTAAAGGACAAACACAAAAATTGTGTATTCACAGGACTCTATATTGGCTAGCGTATAATTTATCTGAAACTTTACAAGCCAGAAAGCCCAGATACTCAGTTGTCAAGATTTTGAGTCCAATTTTAGAAGTTACTACATGCATCAGATAGTTAAGTTGAAATGCTAATTCTTCAAGTAAATTTAATGATTTAACAGAGATTTGTCTATGTGTCAGAATGTACTGTGTACTATAATGTAAGTGATTTAGAAATAAGGAAAGAATACTCTTTGTTTTAAAGAAAATTCTTATATCCTTGAGGAATAAGACAACCTTACAAATGATTCTAATCTCAGCAGAAAGTGAATGGTGCAATATGAGACCACTGGGCTATGAGTTTAAATGAGAGAAAGATAAGATCTAGTAAGGAATGTGGGAAAATATCATAAAGAAGGATGCACCCGAGATGGTGCTTGAAGAACTGCTAGGATCTGAGTGGTTTGAAGAAGGCCAGTGGACATTTTAGAATAAGGGAAACATGAGAACAAAATAGCAAAAGGAGGCTGAGCGAATCACATTTAGGAATGAGTAGTCTAAATGTTGTTTGAGTTTAGGGCGTAAATAGGGTAATAATGGTAGAAAATGCCTGAAAATATTTTAGATGTAAGGAATTCATATTAAATTTTGATGGAAATTGGGAGCCATTGAAGTTTTCTGAGTTGGAGAATTACACGGTGGGAACTTGCTTTATGAGTATAATCAGATAATGGTTCATCTGATGAGTTAGAGAAATACTGGAAGCAAAGGGACTGGTTAAAAGACAGTTAAAACATTCTGGATGGGAGGCAATAAGAAACAGCATCGTGGAGTTGGTATTAGAAATAGAAATAAACGTCTGGCTCAGTGACCTCAATGAAGTCCACTTTACTTTCACTAAATCTAAGGAATTATGTTTTAATACATTTTCTTCTTTGAGATTACATGAGTTAATAATAAACTCTCTTTTAATCTCAAACTCTTGGTCTGAAGAAGGGGTTTTTTTCATGGGTCTCCCACACTGATTTGGACTATGGGCATTTGCTTTGCATGGCCTGTGGGCCTCTCACTACCAGTTCCATTGTTTAGGACAGATGGAAATAACAATGCTCAGACTATGGTCCTCAGTAGGAGGTGCCCCCCATAGTCAGGCTGCTTAATTTCATGATTGTAATTAGGGAAGGTTACTCTCTTTTTATTCACTTCCATCATCTTATGATAGTGAAATTGCATGGTTTTCAGCATGGCATGTTCAGATATATTGTTTTGTTTTCATTTAACTATATAGCACATTAAAACTACCAGAATAAGGATGAGGGAAAGGACAGGGTATTTGTTTTCCTTTCCCAAATTTGCTGTCTTCTTATCCAGATGCAAACCCACAGGTTCTGATTAGATCCAGAATCTGTCCATATTAGCCTCTAATTCTTAAAGAGATCCATTCTGAATATATACATGCTACCCTCAGCCTGCTATCCCAGCCCAACAATCAGGACTGGAATTATTCTATTTGCTCAGGTTTGGGGTTCATCTCCAGCAAGGAGCAGGCATGCCTGGGTAGATCCCATGTTATTTTGCTCTGAGCTTTTTACACTTCATTTAGAGATTTTTTGATACACACAAGGTTGCTTAGGGATAAGTGAAAATTGCAGCCTGTGTCTAAGGGCAGGGCTCAAAAGTGCAGGAGCTGCTGAATTTGCATTTTTTTATTAAGGACCTGGGGATATGACCACATTCTCGACAATTTCAAGGGAGTCTGTAGGACCTTTGTGGCAAGATCAGATTGTCAAGTTAGTTCAGCACCTTGAACAGTTCCTTGTGGCTCATCACCTCTACTACAGGTACCCGGAAAGGCTTCTTTCTCAAGCATAAATTTGCCTTAGGGAATAATTCTAGGTTTTACTTTAGATCCAGATTTCCTTCTGTTTAGTCCCTTGGATTTAAGATAAAACCTCCCCGGATTCCCAGCCTCATTCTTGCCTATTGCACCAATACCAGACCCCCTTTGATGTGATACTTTGTGATTGGACTGGCTCCACCCACAAGGCAGCTCTGACACCCTAAATAGACGCTGTAATATGAGAACAGTCTATCCATGCCCGTAACAAGACCCTGATTTCCCTGTTCAGCTCATAGAAATGAAGTAACTCTGAGGAATTTGGAACTTTGGGATTTCTGCTGTTATTAAATAGTGAGGACTTTGTAGATGCTAATATATATTCATGTTACACTAGATGTTCCTCCCGATCAAAATGGTAGGGGGTTAGGGACCAAGGTTGGTCCTACCAAGAGCTGTCAAATTCTCCTTAGAATGAAGTGGGGGTATCTGTCTAATGTTGATGGTCAACTCTACACTGTCGGGGGTTACTATCCCGAGATATTACTGTAAGACAGTCATCCACACTCTTGCTTACATCTACTTTTGATGAGTTGGATGATGAGAGTCATTTAGTCAAGAAAAAATAGACTTTGAACAACATTTTACATAATATTCTAATTGATTTCACTTGCTAAATGAGAAGACATTTAAAAATATCTGACTTACCAACTTCTAGTTTGCAGTTCTTCTAATGTTGTATATCAGTTCTCCTCACTAAAATTTATATTCTATGAGAGAAAGATTCTAGTTCTTAAAATTAATTCCGATAAATCTCAATTTTCAAAAGTCAGTTCTAAAATTAATATAACCTAAATTACATAAGATATGTAGTTTTTATAACAAATAATTATATAATGTATAAGCAAATATAAATTTTATAAAGCTTAGAAGTAATGACAATTAAATATGTTAACATTTATTAAATATTTTTATTAGAGTCTTTAAAATGTGCTTCTGGAAATACGTTATCAGCAATAAAATAGATATGGTGTTTTAAATACAGACAGAAATAATATTAATTTATATTTGTATATCTCTTTGTTGTATTTTAGAAGGCATTTCGCTCATGTTATTTTATTTAATCCTTACAGAGATACTGTGAGGTAGAAAGGTTGGTATCATTATCTTTATAGTACAGATAAGAAATTTATTCAATAGAAATACTTGAAAAGTGACAGAAATGGAATTAGAACCTTCTGACTCCTACTATTATTTTGCCTCTATTGAAATGCTAAAATAATATTTTTTTCCTAAAGACAGAGCACATGAACCATTCGTTCAACAGCAGGAATCCATTATGTTCCTCTTATGACTAGGTATCTCGCTAGGCACCGGGAATGCAAAGTGAATACGGCAGTTGTGGCTCTCTAAGGATGGATGGTCTGGTAAATGCTTTTTATAGACATGTCATAGCCTAATTTGGAAATCACAGACTCAGGGAATGATTTGTCTCTTGTTCCTTGGCAAACGATATGATGCAGTCTTATATTTTCTCCTACAGTATGACTAATAGAGCAAAGAGAAGCTCATGAATCTGAATCCACTTGTTTCTTCTGCAAGGTTGGACAGGTGCCCTCTTCGAAAGAGCACCCTCCCAGGAACTGGGCACCCAGCTTCTCTTTGCTTCTGATACTATCTTCTTGTACAACTTTGAAAATATCAGTTAACTTTCTCACTCTTTTTTTTTTCATTTATAAAGTAACCATCATGAAACTTGGTTCACCTATCTTACAGGCGAGGTGTGAGGAGAAAGATATAATTTTGTAGGTCAAATCAAAATTGAAAAATGTTAAGAGGACTGAGCAAATAGAGGTAATAATGTCTAATTCTGGTTACTCTATCGAGAAATTACTAGCAGATAACCCAAGTTATAATAAAAACTGCCACACTGACAATATCCAGCATATTTTTTAATTGGGTGCTGTTTCCACTGGGAAGGCAGGTGAAAGTAAACCGAGATGACAGGAACGTCAGAAGTGAAAACATATGTAATAGTCACTGAAGACTGCCCTTCCAAGTAAGCTTTGTCAGTACAGTCTTACTAAGTGTCACTTTTTCTTTGCCTTAGGCTGTTAATACAAATATTTTTATGCCAAACCAAGTGGGAGTACGCTATTGTTAGAAACTGATAATAATTTGAAAATTTCAAGACTGTAATGGACATCAAAACACTCACTGTATTTGTATGCAGTTCCACACTAAAAGAAAACCTATCTTTTGCATGAGAAAATTGAGGACATAGCTCCACCTTCTAATTGTTTCCATCATGAACTTTATTATATCACATTTTACTTATGTTTATATCTCTGAAGTAGCAACACACGGGAAAGATTAGGACCCTGTGGAGACGTCATGTGGAGCACTCAGGAAAAATTACATGCCCTCAGCATTCACAGAAATAGGTCATTTAATTCTTGATTAAATGTATATATCATCGTCAGTGATTAACCTGTATTTGGTACTATAGTTAGATAAGTCTGAACTTTCTTTTTTGTCAAAGATCTTGTATAAGTACCTGCCGTGTATAACAGACAAATAGTATCAAGGTAAAAGATTATCCAGGACTTTTATTTCTCAAATTTAATTGCGCTTTGTCTCATCTTTCATGATTTCACATCTCTGTCTTGCATACATCTAGGATTCTCTACCTAAATGACCTATTTTTATCTTGATTGCTTGTATCAGCAAAAGATGAAAAATCTCAGATCTAAATAGAAGACATACGGTGTTACCCTGGGAACTATATCTGAATCCCCTGACGTTAGAATTTTAAGGATGAGTATTTGAGGAAATGGCACAAAGAACTTTATGCTTTTCGAAGATGTAGGATGGCTGAATAGACAAAGAATAAAAAAACCTTACTCTTTCTCAAGTGCAAATTGCATGAACTGTTGGCAGATATTCCCTTCCTGATGTAAAACCACAGCGCAGTAACTTGAGACGTATTTGTTCATTCCTGGAGACAGGATGATCTCTTTGGAGGGCATTTGAAAACATTATTCTGAAGGTCTGAAAAGGACATTGGATGGATCGTATGAAATATTAACTCTACATTCAAGTATTATACTAGAGCACTCTAGAGAAATAGGAATGCACTTGATTGTGAATTTCAAAAAATGGATGAAAGAAAGAAATTCATATTTCTCTTTTACCATCATTAAGAATACGTGACGTGTCATTTTTGATTAATCATTGATTGATTGGGAAGAGTAGTATTTTGGTTAATTTCAACTGCAAATTTAAGCTATTATATTTTTCAATGTTCCAAACACTATACCATAGTAATAAGATTACCATTTTCTCCTTTCATATATACATCAGTACTTTTAGCGTGGCATGGCTTTTCTATGCATTTTTATACAGATATTTTTAGTTTGCGTGGGAAGATAACATGAAATTCAACACCCAATTGCTCTTTAAATGCAACAAATACACTGCCAGAGTGATAATTATCAACCATAGTGTCCCAAATCAGATATTCACATGGTTGCTTGTGGTTTGATAATGGTTTTATGATTTAGATTTAAAAGACTTTGAAAGGTGAAGGATAATTGTACTGTCCTGAAACATCACAAGTTGAAGATTTGAAACATTACTGCAGTCACATAAATCAACCAATTTCCCTTTGTTTTCATAGTGCAACATATTTCCCCTCGTTGAAAATGAGTGCATCAGCATAAAAGCCTCTTGAGCAAGAAAAATGCATATTGATCACTGTAAGTGCACTTCTGTAATATCTTGACGTTACTGAAATTGTCCCTAAACCAGGTTTTATTTCTGACAATAGATTCCTTTCATGTGTTGATGTTTATTGATTTATAACTTAATAGAGATGCAAAAATAATTTTCATAGTGAAAAATGTGTAAATATTTGTCTTACTATTTTAATTTGTTTGTAACATTAGGAAAACATCACAAGCATTATGCTTAACATAAGTTACTGGATTACCCATTATACCTCATAACACGTCTGTCCCCCAGCAATGGGTTGAAATAGATATGTGTGCTGAATCATCTGCATTACCACAAAGTACACCTGGCTGGTAAACACGTGGAGAAAATAAAATCTAGAGTGAAGAGCTGTTTGTGTTATAACCTGAATTCTAGTTTTTCTCAGACTTACCGTATCATCCCTTTGCACTGCACATTTTCCTTTTGGAAAATGGTGATAACATTAGTCTTCATCCAGCTCAATGGATGTTACAGAAATAGATGAGGCAGCATATGTGAATAGTTCACAGTGATTTGAAAGAAAGTTGCTATGCAGATTAAGGTAATGTGTAGGTCAAAGCTACTGGCTAAGGCAGGTGCTTCCTCATTGATATTTAGTTTCTCCCACTATAAAGTCAAAGCAGGCTGTCTGCCAAGAGACATGGAGTCTCATGAACTGGTGTAGATTCCAGGACCTTGGCTCTGTCTCCCACTTCTGCGTTCCTGATGACTTGGGTCAAATGGTGACTGCCAGTATAGATTGACAGAAAGACAATTGCTTCATGATCATAGGCCCGCCACTTGCTACTTAGAAACTGTCTTTTGTTTTTCTTTTATTTTTTTTCTTAGCATCTTCAACTCTGGAGTAAAACGCTGGGGAAGATGTCCTGTTGTCTTATACCGAATTGCACATAACTTGACACAGATGTTTTGAATGCTAGGTAAAGATTAGAGAAACATAATTAGCTGGATTAAACCACCAGTCATTTAAATGCAAATAATTTGTTATACCTCTATGCTGTTATGTCATACTTCATTGTCACAATTTATACCATATATTTTAGCAAAGGTAATAAAAACAGATTAAGAGCCTTACATAATCAGTGAGAGACAGTCACACTAAACCCAATATTAAAAATACATCTTAACTAATTTATAATTCAGGAGCAAAATCTAGTGCTTAGGGAAATCATATGTATTTTTGACTCCTCAGATGTTTTCTTGGTAAACTAATTTGGGATTACACAGTTATGGGTTTTGTGATTCCATCATAAAATAAGGCAAGAGGAAAAGATATCAATATGAGTTAAAGAAAATTAACTTCATTATATTTTTCAGAACATTTTGAGTTAATGAAGATGACCAAACAGAAACTGAACAGTTGAAACCAGTGGAATGTTGAATACCTCTTAGGGCAATTAAAGGTATATATTTGGATATATGTAATATACTGTGAGAATATTGAAGTGGAAAAAATATTGTAGAATATATTTCCTTGCAGGGATATTTTTGACACTAAAACACCTCCCCAAACCCAGCCAACTGCCCCCCTACAAACTGTGTATATTAGTTTCTGAATGTTCTAGTATATTTGAAAATCAACTGTCTGCAACATTGGGTCAATTCAAGATCCTGGTTCTCTCTTCAGTAAGCTCCCCACTATGCCTTAAAAAAAGGTAAATTCAATAATGTCACTTCTCATTTCTCTATAAACGATCTTCCCTGAGCACAGTCTCCACCTCCCCATTGGGACACACTCACACACATGCACACACAGCTGCACTTCCTGCTTAAGCTTATTTACTATTACTTCCTTAGGCTCCTTACTCCTCTGCTTTCCACACTCTGGTGTTTTCTTCTTTCCATCCACCGGAAACGGTGTGACCCTCTCTGTGTCTGTGCTCAGATTTTTCCTGGGCATGGAACACTTCCCCTCCTTAAATCACTGTCAGTCTCAAAGTGAATTCTTCACTGAATGCACCAAAACTACTCTCTTCTTCCTGAGAACCACTGTAGTCAATGCACAGTTTAGCAAATTGCTTGATGTAACATTTGGTGATATAAAAATAAATTACTAATGTAGAAAATTGAAATGAGAAGCAATTAGAACACTTTTCCTGTTTGAAGTCACTGTTGAAAATGTAGGTGGTGTTTTCTTTCTGATACTATTCTGTTGGCTGCTTTATTTTTGCAACCTCTGAGGATTTTAGAATTAACTGATGCTCTGAGATCCTAAAAGTCCTGTAAAATTATTGTAGCAAGTTTGATAACATACCCAGGATGCCATCAGTTTCATTGTGTATCATGAACCATATACCGCACACCATGGCAGGATGGGGTAAGAGGATAGTGTGCATGCATGTGTGTGTGTGTGTATTGGCAGAGGTTAAAGTTGAAGCTACCTTTTCAACCCTGTGATGAAAGAGGGAACAACGATTGTCCTAAGCAAAATGTAGAAGGATGTTTCCATCAACATGTGTTTTATATCTTTCCCCTGCTTTCTCCAACTTTCAAATACTCATTCTTGGTAGGTTTAATTCCCAGACACTGAGGACCAGAACAGATGGATGCTGGAATCCTGGGAGAATCTTGACTGAAGGCACAGGTTTATCTTCTGCAAAGAACACAAGATCAGAGAATCCTAAAAATGTGATGGAAAGAAATTTCAAGGATCATCTTTGTCATCCCAAATTAAAGCATGATTTCCTTTTTATGGTCTTCTAAAAGCAATTACCTAGTTCCTTTAGAATGACCACAGCAAGGTAACTATAGTGTAATGTTAAGGGCCTTTGCTATCAATCAGTCCAATGGGTCTATCTGCTCTACCTTTGCTCACTCAGCAAGCTTAGCCTTGCTTATGCTTCAGTTTCTTTGACTGTAAAATGAAATTAGTAATAATACTGACCTCACAGAGTGGTAGAGGTGATTAAGACAGACAATGCATGTACAGTGTAGCATCATGCCTGGAAGAAAACTCCCAAGATTAGCAGTTGTTTTTGTATGATTACATTGTTGAAGAGCTCATTACAAAGGTTTTTCCATATTTTAAGTCCCAAACAACAATCTTGCTACTTCTACATGTTAGAAGAGTTTATGCCTTGTTGAAGGTATTCAACAGTCTCTCTTTCAAATGAGAATCATTTGAGCATTTAAGTACAGGTGACATATTTCTCTTTTTGAGGCTAAAATCCTAAGTTCTTTCATCTCTTCATATGTCATGATTTATCATTCAGACTATTCTCCTCTGGGTATTGAACATGTGTGTTAGTGTTTCTCTATTGGCTGAATGCCGTATTCCTTGTGGATTGGAGAGGCAGAGTCAGGCAGAATTATCAGCTCCTCCTTCCTGTGTCCTCTGCTTCTGCCACTGCTGGCTCTAATTTTCTTCTTATTTTGTGGCAGTGCATATTTCATTTTGAACGGATGATGTTCTCTTCTTATGCTGAGGCAGTAACACGTTACATTTTGAGTGCCGTCATGGAAATCAAGTTTGCCGTCAACTCAAAATCTGAAATGATTTTGTCTCCTGTCTCTGTGACTGGATGCCTCTGTCATGTTTCTTCATCATGTATATTTGTCTTAGTTTTAAGTGATGTTTTTAAGTCCCAATGAAGAAATTTCCCTCTATTACAAAATTTTACTTTGGGCTAACTTTGTCTTTTATTTTCTGTTAGTATATCCTCAGTTTTCTTAGAAAATTTCTTAGGAAATTAGTTCAATTTAGTGACTGTTTATTGAGCATCTATGCTGTGCTAGACAGTGCTCACTGCTATTAGGGGTGTCACTTTCTTCACAAAGCACTTTTGATACCAGCTGAGGGCCTGAAGATGATTTCTGGAGCTGTCTTGTGGTGGATAAGCACGAGTGAGAGGAGGCTGCCTAATAACCTTCAAGTCTAGATTCACTTGGAGTTGGATCAAGCAGAGCCTGTGTTTCCCCACCTTCTGCATTTGTAAATTGATGCAAGGGCTGAGGGCATTCAGAGAATAGCAGGAATCCTTTGGTTTCCCAGGAGACTATGAGGCAGTAGGAGAAATAACTGGAAAGGTGAATTTCGTGAAAGATATTTGAAGCGTAAGTGTCCATATTACACTTTTATTGGTATACATCCATCCATGCCCCTGAACATTGCTTCAAAGGTTATTTCAGGAATAGCCTCCTACCTTCTTTGAGCCCCATCTCATCAAGTTCCCTTGGTGTTTATACTGTTGGTTTTCTAACCAGTAGCCCCTCTCATCCTGTTATTGTGATTTATGTATTTGGATAACATATAGAGATTTTGATTCTGCATATTCTAAAATGCTTTCAATTGTCACCAATCACTATATCACAGAAATAAAAGATGTCTGGCCTAGGTACCCAGACAATGGGGGTTCATACAACGGGCACCTGGCCCAGCTTATCTGGGAAAGTAAGTCAGTCATCAAATGTCAGGCAAAGGAGTTTGAAGATTATTCTATAAATGCTTTATGCTATGGAGGAATTTAGGCAGGAAGTGACATGAGTAGCGATCTCATATGGATAGCAATATGTAGAGCGGAGACGCGAGTTCATCAGGAGACTGAAGTAGGCATGAGCAAAAGATGAGGAGGCCACGTAGGATCACCATCCACAAGCCTTGGCAAATGAAGTGGGCAGAGAAAAGGAGGAAGAGGAGGGAGGGATTAGTTGGAGCTGATACTTTGGGGTTTTGTCTGGTTAGTTAGTGGAGGAGTTATGACTTTAACAAGGGAAAGAAAGGCTAGAGGATCTGGCTTGTCAAGAAGAGGATGAGTCGAGGTTTGGACATACTGATTTTGAGTTTCAAGTTAGGATAAGAGCAGGGATCCAAAATTTAAAACAGAAGTGAGAAGAGGGACCAAAGCTGGACCAAGAGATTTCAGGTCATTCTGAGAAATTTTTGAATTGATTGGATGGATGCGATTGTTAACTGGGAACAAACTGAGAGGAGTCGAGTGAGGTAGTAGTGAGAGTGGTGACAAATTTTAAATAACAAGAGGAGCAATATCTGGACTCAGGTAGTTTCAAGACTAGTGTAAAGATTACATCGGCAAACAGAAGTGAATACAGTAATAACTAATAAGAATAATAACTAAGAAGGATTGTTCAGTTAAGTAATTTGAGGTAATATATCTGTATGCAAACCTATATTAATATTTCTGGCTTAACATGTATCTTTGTATATCTTTCTATCTCTATCCATGTAGCTTCATCTATTTTTTTTAACAGGAGTACACTTTTGAAGGTGATATACAAACTACATTAGCATCATGCTTAGTGGGGAATCACCAAATCCATCATTAGTACTATAATCGAACAATACAATGATTTATTATTATCAACAATATTATTTAACAAGGCTCTGGATAGAAATTACCATTATTGTTTAACACTGTTCTTGAAGTATTCAGAAAAAAATAGATATTGGAAATGAAGACTTATGTTTATTATTACTTGAAGATTATTTTCTCAACTAAGAAATTCCGTCAAATCAATAAATATACTAAATAGACTAGGAACTCACTAATATGCCTGGTCAGAATATAAATATATACAATTTAATTTTAAAAGTCAGCAATAACCAGTTGGAAATAAAATGTTTGTGTTGTTAAAATATTAACAGAAGCATAATATACCCAAGACTAAGTTCAACAAGGCATGTACAAGAACCTTATAAATAAAATTATAAGACTTCATGAGGGAAATTTAACAAAAGCAAATGGGATTAACAAGTCCTTTGGATGAGATGTCTCAATATTGTAAAGATGTCATTTCTCCCAAAATATTTGTATGCATCTGTTAGAATATACCTACCCACCACTCCCTACATGATGACATCCTTTTTCAGGAACATGACCAAATAATTCCCAATTTCATTTGAAGAATAAACCTTTACTCTGAAAGAATAAATCAGGAAAATTATGGTAAAGAAGAAGAAAACAAAACCTGCCCTATCAACTTCTAACATGTAATTAAAATATTGCTGAAAAAAAGATAAGGAATTTAATGTGAGTAAAGGGTTATTAGATAACTAAGCCCAAGTAAATATGGCACTTTACTTTTGAGGCTAGAATTTTTGTAATATTGAGAAAAAGTAGATTAGTTAGAAAAGAATGTTGAAATAGTTTTAAATTTGCAAAAACACTTAAGGTAAGATATCTACTTATCCTCATAGATCGAAATAAATACCCAAATATTAAATATATAGCTATTGGAATAGTAGAATAAAATGAGGTGAGGATAAATTTTACTTTCTTAGTCTTCAAACACAAAAATTAAGGAAAATACTAAAAGATTTCACTATGTAAACATTGTTTTTCTTCTTGAAGAAATAAAAACAAAATTAATAAACAAATGATGTACTGGTAAAAGATGTCTGCAATGCAGATGAGAGACAAAGGTTTGATATACCCATGATATAAATAAAAATATGACAATCTAAAAAAGACCGATGATGATAACGCCATTTATAATATGTGAAATGGTCAAAGTAAATGAAAGTGAAGATAACAACCAAATTCATTAGCAATTAAAGATGTGTCCCAGTGGCGGCAAATGTGTGAGCAGATGGGAATTTACATGAACTCTTTGTTGGAGGGTAATTGATAGGACCTTTCGAAGGGCAGCTAGACAGTATGTATAGCATTTGAAGATTAGCAAGACTTTTGGTTCAGAAAATCCTCACTGCGAAATCTCTCTTAAGGAAATAGTTGAAAACATACAGATATAGATTTACAGAAGAATATTTATAAACGAAAAAAGGAAAATATCTGAGAGTATATACTCTTGGTTAAGAAATTATATTGCTACACACATACACACACACACATACACACCCACACTTATATTGGGATATGGTGCAGCCATGAAATTCTTAAATCAACAAGTCCACAATATACTCTTAAGTAAATATTTTAGGCTACATTTATAATACAATCCCTTTAAGAAAAAATAAGAGACAGGCCAAGAGAAAGGGAGAGAGATATGATTTTAATATGCAGTGGCTGGAAGGATATACACCAAAATCTTACAGAAATGATACTGGGCCTTAAATTATTTTCATTTTCTTCCTTGTACTTTTTTATACATAAAATAAGCATATATTAACTTGCAGTTGGAAAAAGATAAGGCTATTTATAAGTATTGTCTCATTTATTTGGACATGAAGGCTGCAAATACATTCTGTGCTCAGCTCATGGAAAGAGAGCAAATCATGCATATTATTTGCTATCACAGTGCTCTCATGAATCCTCAACAACCACAACCATTTGAGCTTCCTTAGTGGAAACTTTTAATGAGTGCTCAAGTTATGCTACAATAATGCAGAGTCACTCAGCGGACTGGAGAAAGTCGTTCTCTAACTCTGGATCTTTCTGTGGCCAAGACCGCAGCCCAGGAGTAGAAGACTCGAGTTGTGCTTTTGAGATGTTCCCTGAGAAAATCAATGACGTGAGCTAAAAAAGACACTTTCCATAAGAATTAGCCAGCTGTAGTACAAAAAGAGAAATGGAAGAACAGGGTTAAAATTTGGCTGTTACACTCACACAAAGAACTTGAACTGGAAAAAAAAGAAAAGATGCATTGCCTTCCCTAGCTCCTAGGAGGTAGGTGTAGGGCAGACAATTCATTTCATGACTCTTTACTTTCTCTATGAAGGTAGGTATCTGAGCAGCCCAGCAAATGGTGCTAGAATACATTATCCTTTACAGAGAATAAAAATAGATAGTCCAAATACTGAAGTGTGTGTGAATCTTAACATTTTTGTTAATTTGAAAAGATGTAATTGAGCCACAAATACTACTAAGCAAAGCATATTACAGTCATGCACCGCGTGATGACATTTCCATTAAGGACGAACATATACGATGGTGGTCGCATAAGATTAGTACCATATAGCCTAGGTGTACAGTAGGCTATACCATCTAGGTTTGTGTAAGTGCACTCTGTGGTGTTTGCACAGACAAAATCACCTAAGGATGTAGTTCTCAGAACCTCTCCCGGCATTAGGGGACGCGTGACTGTATATTACTTGGTTGCTATTCTGAGCTGTCACTTAGTTTGCTACAGCTGCCATGACAAAGTACCACAGACTGTGTGACTTGAACAACAGAAATTTATTTTCTCCCAGTTCTGGAGGCTAGAAGTCCAGGGTTGGTTTCTTCTGAGCCCTCTCTCCTTGGCTTGTAGATGGCCATCTTCTCCTTCCCCTGTATTCACATGCAGTAAGCCCTCCATATCTGCAGGTTTCACGTTAGATTTGGCATCTGCAGATTCAACCAACTGCCAATCAAAATTTCGATCTGTGGTTCGTTGAATTTATGGATGTGAAACCCTCGGATACAGAGAGCCAACGATATTCATTGTATTAGGCTATTTTATATTGAGGGACTTGAGCATCTGCAGATTTTGGTATCTGCAGGGGCTTCTGGAACCAATCCCCTGTGGATACAGAAGGACGACTATATGTGTCTGTGTCCTTATCTCTTCTTATATGGACACCAGTCATATTTGCTTGGGGCCCACTCTAATGACCTCATTTTAACTTACTGCCTCTTCAGTGTCCATATCTCCAAAGAGTCATATTCTCAGATACTAGGGCTAGGCACTTCATAGGATTTTGTGGGAACACAACTAAATTGAAGGAATGAACGACAGAATCTGTAGCACTTTTTGTGTTGTTTTGATAATATATTCAATTAAGAAATATGCAGAAAAATATTAAATTCTTGTAAATTATCTGAAAATAGGTGATTGAAATCTTTAGCAAGTCATATTTTAATGTAGTATGTTTACACAGTTATGCCATTTCCGTGATATTCCTAGAGGTGCAGAAGTGTAAAATGTAAGGAAAGATTCTGGAGCCAGACATTGTAGGTTCTGTGATAGGTAATTATTGTTAAATTGATGAATCAGTTAACAAGTAATTACAGAGTGGGCCAGGCACTGTTCTGGTTGCTTAGGATAACAACAAACAAAGGAAATTGAGCCCCTGCCTTCAGAGAGTTCACACACAAATGGGGAAGACAGTAAATAAACATGCAAACCAATAAATAAAGTAAGTTTAGGAATCTCATATACTACCGAGAAAACAGAAGGGAGTGGCTCGGGCTGGCGTCTCCTAGGGTTGGGAAAGGCCTCTGCGGAGATGACGTTTGCCTTCTGACCTCACTCGTGGGAAGGGCTCTCTAAGCAAAGGAAGAGCAAGAGCAAACTCCCTTAGAATGAAATGATCTCCAAGTGTTTACAGGGCGGAAATCAGGTGATTATGACTAAAATGAAGTGAACAAAGTGGAGGAAGGGATTGTTTTCAGAGAGAGAGGCCTTCAGATTATAAAGAGATTTTTGGGGTTGTTCTAGAATGTTTAGATTTTAAGTAAAATTGTATTCCATTGAAGATTTGAGGCAGGAGAGGAGCAGGGAGACTAATAGAATTGCTGCTACAGGGGCTGGCCCCGTGGCTGAGTGGCTAAGTTCATATGCTCTGCTTTGGCTGCCCGGTGTTGGTCATTTTGGATCCCAGTTCAGATGCTGGGCACGGACCTACACACTGCTCAGCAGGCCATGCTTGGGGGCATCCTATATAGAAGAACTGGAATGACCTACTAGGATATACAACTATGTACTGGGGTTTTGGGGAGGAAAAAAAAACAAGAGGAGGATGGGTAACAGATGTTAGCTCAGGGCCAATCTTCCTTACCAAAAAAGCATACCTTAAAAAACAAAAAAAGAGAATTGTTGCTACAGTGGTACAGACAAGAGGTGAAGGACTTGAGAAGGGCTGAAGAAGCAGAAATGGGGAGAAGTCACCAAGTTTGCGGTATAGTTTGGAGATATAGCCGACAGCAGTAACAGGTGGATTGAGTGTGTGGTATAAGGCGAAACAAATAATCCAAGATGAATCTAACATGTTTTTGGTTTCTGTAACTGTTTGAAATGTGGTGTCATTTACTGGGAGAATTTTGGGGGGGGGGTATATTTGGAGGAAAAATGACAAGTTCTCTTTTAGCAAGGGAAATCTGAAATGGAGAAGATGATAGACAATTGGATATGAGTCTTATTCTCAGGGAGTGTTCCATCCAGGCAAGAAGTATAAGTTTGAGGATTATCAGTATCCACTTGGTATCTGAAGCCATGGGGAGCTGGATGAGGTCACGTAGGCACATAGGCTGAGTACAGAAAGAGAAAAGAAGTGATTCTAGGACAGTGTTAAAAGCTTTGCAAATTTTGCAGGTTTGAAAGAGGAGGCCTAGTGAAAATAATAGCCTGTGAAGTAAAAGTCTCGAGTGGGGGGTCTGGGGAACCAACACGAGTTTTCAAGAAGAGGGAATAATCAATTGTGTCAAATTCTACTGAATATTTGAATAAGATGAGAACAGATAATTTATCATTTGTTTTGGCAAAATGTAGTTCTCTGCTGTTCTTATAAAAGCCATGTCATCGGAGTGATGGTAATTAAAGCACTACATAAATATAGTTAGTGAAGACTGCACGGTGAAGAAGCGGATGCAGACAGGAGGGGGTCAAAAACGAAAAAGAAAAAAATGAAATTAAAAAACACTAACACACTAAAAAAATTACAAGATTTTATTATGCCCTTTCAGTGGAGAAGCATTTTTTTAATCAAGACATGAAAAAACAGAAGCAATAAATAAAAGATGATAAATTTGACTCCCATTAAAGTAAAAACAAAATAAAAAAGCATATTTAGTCATTAGTGAAATGTAAATCAAAATCACAATGAAATACTTCTTCACACCCACTTCTACAAGAATGTCCATGGCAGAATTATTCACAAATAGCCCAAACTGGAAAAAAACCCAAATGTCTATCAACTGATGAATGAGTATAAAGGAAGAAAAAAAAGCATTGTATAATCACACAGACAATCAAAATGCACCAAATTCCAAATGTCTGTAATAACTATTAACAGGTTGCTATGGATTTAAGCAGACAGCTGAACAATCCAATAATATTAGCACAGAATAGGGCAAACTTTCTCATATTTTGGGCTAACTTTATAATTCCTTTGTTTCCCTTACAATTGTCTGCAGTTTAAGGTGTACATCTATTGAGTGAGAATTCTAATTGTCATTCATCAATTCTAAATCTTCTTCAGGCTAATCCTTCTCCATAGGGAGAACATCATGAAGGGATCTTAATTTAATCCATGATACATTTGACCAACCACTTCAGTAATACCATAAATTTTATTAACTTCTACCATACTAAATTTACCTATCATTTCTGTTTTATACTATCCAGTAGTATCACGGATACATGGTACAATATAAATCAGACGTAATAACATGTCATTATTTTGTCCTTCCCCTGAAAACCTACCTTTCTCACAGGAGTATAGGTTGGAGACCGTGTCTTTGTTATTTCAAAACTCTTGAAAACATAGCCAAGTTCCTTTTCTTTGGTTACATAGTTTGAGAGACAGTGTTTCCCGGTGAGATGTGTCCCACAACTGGGTCTTTCTGTTCTCCATGGGGAAGCTTCTAGTCCTGTTTTTAAAGTTTGTCCAATACTCACAAGTTACCTTACAGGAAAGGAATAGTTAGCACTCAGGCGTGGCATACACACACACACACACACACACACACACACACACACACAAATAAAAGCCATTTCATTGGAGTGATGGTAGTTAAAGCGCTACTGGAGTACGTTTAATGAAGAATGCAAGGTGACAAAGTGGATGCACATAGTGTAGACACCTTTGAAGAATTGTACTACTGCAGGGAAATGGGCAGTGGCTGGACGCAGATGGGGACACCAGAGAATTTATGCTCCTGGGTATGTGTCTGTGGATGTTGCTTAAATTAGGTGATATTAGTTGGTTTGTTGAAATGAATGATCCAGTAAAGAATAAGAAACTGATAAGGCAGGAAAGAAAGAGGAAAATACTTCAGAATGTAAATCCTTAAGTAGTCAAGAGGAGATGGGATCCAGGACATGGATAGAGAGGCTGGCTTTAGATGGAAGTGGAAGCACTTCCTCCATGGTAACATGTTGGAAGGCAGTGGTGGAGATAATCTAAGTAAATTGGAAGAATTTTTGGTGAGCAAATGAAATAATCCATATTTTATTGCATTTATTCTCTTTATGAATTAAGCAGTGGTGTCATCAGGTGAGGATGATGGAATGAAAAGGTCTAAAAAGTTGAGGAGCATAAGGCATTGGAAATAGTCACCTTGAAGAGAGGGAAGTTAATTTACCAGGGATGTGTAGCAGTGGTGGGGCACTCTGGCATCATTACAGGATTCCTTGAACTGTGTGATCGTAAACTTGTGATTGGTACTGCTGAATGAGCCAGTAATGTTTAGCTACTGGGTTGAGGTTGTTCTTCTTGTTTTTGAGGTATGATTGACATAATGTTATATTATTGTCAGGTGTACAATGTAATTATTTTATACTTCTATGTTGAAAATGATCACCATAATAAGTCTAGTTGTCATCTGTTACCATACATACAAATTTGTTTTCTTGTGATGAGCTCTTTCAGGATTTTTCTCTCCTAGATACTTTCAAATATGCAATGCAGAATTGCTAACTATAGTCACTGTGCTGTATTTTACTTCCCCATGGCTTACTCATTTTGTAACTGGAAACTTGTACCTTCTGGCCCCCTTCACCCATTTCACCCATGCCCCACTCCCTGCCTCAGACAGCCGCCAATCTATTCTCTGTATCCGTGAGCTCAGATTTTGTTTTGTTTTAGATTCCACATATAAGTGAGATCATATGGTGTTTATCTTTTTCTGCCTGACATTTCACTTATCATAATGTCCTCAGGGTCCATCCATATTGTCACAAATGCAAAGATTTCATTCTTTTTTATGGCTGAATAATATTCCGTTTCTTTATTTCTTTATCTATTCTTCTATTGATGGACACTTAGGTTGCTTCCATATCTTGGCTATTGTAAATAATGCTGCAATGAACATGAGGGTGCAGATCTCTTTTCAGGATATTGATTTTGTTTCCTTCAGATAAATACTCAGAAGTGGGATTGCTGAATCATATGGTAGTTCTATTTTTAGTTTTTTGACGAACCTGCATACTGTTTTCCATAGTGGCTGCACCAATTTACATTCCCACCAATAGCGCACAAGCATTCTTTTCTTTCCACATCTTGCCAACACTTGTTATTTCTTGTCTGTTTGATAAAGATATTTCATTGTGAGATGTGTGAGGTGATATTTCATTATGATGTTAATTTTCATTTTCCTGGTGATTAGTTATGGTGAACATCTTTTCATGTACCTGTTGTCTATCTGTATGTCTTCTTTGGAAAATGTCTATTCAGAACCTCTGCCCATTATTAATTGGATTTTTTTTTTTTTTTTTGCTATTGAGTTGTATGAGTTCTTTATATATTTTGGATATTAGCCCCTTATCAGATATATAATTTGCAAGGATTTTCTCCCATTCTGTAAGTTGCCTTTTCATTTTATTGATGGTTTCCTTTGCTGTGCAGAAGCTTTTTAGTATGATATAGTCCTACTTATTTATTTTTGCTTTTGTTGCCTTTGCTTTTGGTGTCAAAGCCAAAAACTCATTGCCAAGACCTATGTCAAGGAGCTTAACACCTATGTTTTCTTTTAGGCATTTTATGGTTTCAGGTCTTGCATTCCAGTCTTTAATCCATTTTGAGTTAATTTTTGTGCATAGTGTAAGTTAGTAGTCATTTGATTCTTTTGCGTGTGGCTCTTGGGTTGAGTTTTTGCAAGAAGTATGCAGAGTAACAAAGTCAAGATATGTGCAGACAAGTAATACTCCTGACCTGTTGAATCTTGGCTGAGCAAAAGGGATATGAAGATATGAAGGAGGGGATGAATAGTGAAAATCTGACGTGGTACAGAGGAAGCCTCAGTGCAATCAGAAGATTGTTGGAATGGTAATTTTAGAGTGAGTGACCTGGAAAGATTAGATGTGACAGTCAAATAGGAGGTGCAGTTATCAGTGATGACAGGATCTATTTAATGACCATGTGCATAGGTGACTGAGGTAAGGTAAAAGGTTTCCTTGACAAAGGATAGCAAGGAAATGAGAGGCCATTGTGTTACATGGATCATATTCCTGACTTTTAATGTAACTAAGGATGATGAAAGCATCATTTGTGGACAGGGAGACAGTAAACCAGGAACCAAAATCATCACTGAATGAGGGATATGATACGGAGAATGTCGGAAGGTGAGGACTAGGAGGGATAGAGAGTAGAAAAGTCTGATCACGTGCATTTCAAAGAAGGTGGGTTTTGAAAGAGAGAGGGGAGTTTAAAAATGTCAAGGAGGAGCAAAGAGGACACTTAGTCTTCTTCTGTGCCTTTCTCACTCTACTTACTTACTTCCTCTACTTCTGTGTGTGGGAGAAATCAATCAAACAAACAAACGGCCTCTTGAGAAGCTGTCAGGGGAAGCATGTCTTCAAGAAGGGCCAGGTGTCAGAGTATACGAGTAATAAGTTGAGGTGAGTTTCAGAGAAAACTTAGGATATCAGAGAGCAAGTTTGAAAGGGAATAGTTATAAGGCTTATAAGGGAAGCAGCTAGAGGGTTCTTGAATATGAGAATCAGTGTTTTAATGATGGATAGTCTGGGAGTTTGGGACTTCTGGTGGTGACCGAGATGAATGAAGAATAGTTGTAAGGCAAAATGGTAATATTTCTGGCCGTTAGGGCTGGATGTCACTTAACCTCAGAGCAGCTGTCTCACTTGTGCCTGATGAAATTTTGTCAAGGAAGAAAAAACTTAGTGAACCTTCAGGGAGGTTGGTTGTAGTGTTGGGAGAATGAATACCCAGAAAAGGAGCTGACTGAAGAAGGACTGGACTCTGGGTGGAGAAGCTGAGAGGAGGAGGGCTCTGGATTTTCCTGTGGCTGGAGGTGTTTTTAAATCAGTGTAGAACATAGGCCAGTCAAGGGGTCCCTCATGTGCTGGATTGCTTAGCTCAGTCTCTACGCCAGCCACTCTCTGGTGAGCTCCCTATACCACGAAAGTTGGAAGACTAAAGCTGCATTACCCATGCAAATTTCAACAGGGTTTCTGTATGTGTTTTAGATTCTGTTGATCAGATGGGTTTGGGTGAAACTTGAATTTGGAACTGAGTTAAGGGGAGGAAGCCTCAGGGAATAAGGCCATCAACATTCTGCTGGTACAGATGGTCACAGACAAACAGGTTCTGGAGCTGACAGTTTCCAACCCCAGGAGCTGGTTTCTTGATAGTGGAAGGAGCAGCGGCTTCTTTGGTGCCCAAGTATGAGGCATTATGTTTGAGGGCTAGCCTAGAATCTTCCTCCTGGGC
The DNA here is from genome assembly GCF_021613505.1 of Equus quagga. Taxonomy (NCBI): domain Eukaryota; kingdom Metazoa; phylum Chordata; class Mammalia; order Perissodactyla; family Equidae; genus Equus; species Equus quagga. The sequence continues at coordinate 8,727,401 of NC_060268.1, read as the reverse complement.
CCTCACAGCGATTCTGTAATCCATTTTGTATGCTATAATGAATGTTCTTTGTTTAAACTGCCAGAGTGGATTCTTTCCTCTATAATTTGTACCAAGGCCCCCTACTCCTAAAGCTACCCCTCCCCAATGTGGACTATCCGCCTGAGGTTGGGCACCCAATCTAGGACCTATATTGTCTTTGGGGGTTAAAAAATATTAACTATGACCTATCAAATTTTCTCTCAGGATTTTTTTTTTTTAGTTTGGAAATATGATAAGAATGAGTCAATTATGAGAGGTAATGGATGTTACTTTTAGAAGATGAGCCTTGTTATTCATGGGATAATTGGGAGAAGAGAAAGAATTTTCAGCTGATTTATAGCACGTGTGTGTGTGCACAAGAGCGTGCATATGTATCCAAAATATTATTGATTCTCTTAGAAATGCTATGAAGTGAGTCTTGATATAACACTGTTTTCCCAGAATCAAAAATTACCCTCACCAACCTACTATTGGTTGTTTTCTCCGATTCACCTTTCTATTCTCAAGTACACAGAAGTGTTACTTGAAACAGCAGTCACTTTTTAATTTCTGAGATATTTATGATATGCCCTCATGTGTCAGGCGCTGGCTGGGTGTTGGGAACACAGTTAAGGAAACAAACAGAACCCTTGACTGCATGAAGCTTACAGTCTACTGCACAGGGTAGATGCTAAACAAAAAGTCTTGATTAAATATGATGAGTATTAGGAACAGGAAAGACAGTGTTAGGAAGCGAATCTCATAGGAAGACCTTAGCTAGTGTGGGTGATTCTTCTCAGGGAAATTTGCTGTCAATTGATTTCTACATGTAATAGTGAACTTAAGAATACACGTGGTAACGAATGCGACTCTCAAAGGCTTAACGTGACAAAAATGCGTTTCTTGCTCATGTAAAGTCAAATGGAGGTTTATTGGATGGCTTTCCTCTCAGTGTTGACCCATAGGTCCTTTCCTTGGTTCTCTAGAGTCTCCGCAAATCCTCTACTGCACTGATAGCATTCAGCTGCCCAAAGAACAGAGCCAATTTGAGGAGGGTGCTTAATAATTTCCACTGGGAAGGGCTGTTCACATTCCATAGAGGGCAGTCCTAGGGGGTGGGGTTGGAAGGAGAGGGGTTTAGGAAATTTGGTCCTTGACAGGGTAGCTGCTTCCCAGCAAGGATTCTGTACTCTGCAAAGATGGAGGACTTTACTAGGTGAGTAGCAGCTTGCCTCTGCCGCCCGAGGAGAGACAGACACACTTGCATTTCTGAGAGATAACTAGCCTCATAAAAAGGTGACATAGAGAAAAATAGGACTGCAAAATGAACTGATACTATAATAACTTTGTTACTGTTGGGGGGATGCTGGGCCTTAGAAAGATATTTTCCTGTAATGCATGGAAAATCTAAGCCTTTAAATTTGGGTCAGAGGTTAAAGTAAACACAAGGTATGATATGCTCTGAGAGCTAATGTTAGTGTCTTATGGAAGTAATCTATCCAAGAATTTAACCTGTGACCCTATTCACAAACTCGAAATATTTAGGAGAATCCCAATGGTAGAAAAAAATGTGGATTTGACACAAATTCTACTTTTAGTTATTGCATAATCTTCAAATTTAACCATTGTTATTGATACTTTTTTTGTATTAAGATCCTATATGTGAAAATCAATGTAAACAATAAAGACGAGCTACATAATTTGAGTTATTGTGGAAGAATTTCAGGGGGCCAAAAAATTCATGAATTAACAGAAATGGACCTGGGACAACAAATTATCTTTACTTTTTAAAGCTTTTTAAATGTTTCGATGTTTCTGGAGTTTTTAGAAAGTAACCTGTGAATTGTGATTTATAATAAGAAATAGCTATTTGGTGTTCGTCCCCATTTCTGGCGCTGAGTTCCTAAAACCCTTGGAATTTCCTGGGTGATGAGAGCAACAAAGATGTCTCTTGTTATATTAATGAGGTGACTTTTGGACCCCACCTAAGGATGGGGGGTGGTTGCCAGGAGAACGAACCATGTGATTAGAGGATTGGAACTTTAAGTCCCACTGCTGACCTCCAGGGAAGGGGCTGGAGGTTGAATCCATTGCCAATGGCCCATGATTTAATCAATCAGTCCATAAAAACCCAAAAGGGCAGGGTTCAGAGAGCTTCCGGGTTGGTGAACACATAGAGGGGCTTGGAGAGTGCATGAAAAGATCTGTGCCCTTTCCCCCTGCCTTGCCCTATGCATGTCTTCCATCTGGCTGTTCTTGAATTAGGATCTTTTATAATAAACAGGGAATCTACTAAGTAAAATGTTTCTCTGAGTTCTGTGAGCAGCTCTAGCAAATTAATCTAACCTAAGGAGGAGGTTGTGGGAACCTCTGATTTATAGCCAGTTGGTCAGAAATACAGGTAATAACCTGGGCTTGAGACTGGCATCTGAAGTCTAAGGAGGGGGTTGTGGAAACCTCCAATCTGTAGCCAGTTGGTCAGAAGCACAGGTAACAACCTGGGCTTGCACCCATCATCTGAAGTGGGGCAGGGGTGGGGGAGAGCAGTCTTGTAGGACTGAATCCTTGACCTGTGGAACCTAATGGTGTCTCTCGGTAGATAAAGTCAGAATTGAGTTGAATTGTAAGACACCCATTTGGTGTCCCAGACTGCTTGTTGGTGTGGGGAAGCCTCCACACACACACGCTTTGGAATTGGGTCCAGGAACCCAAAAGATAGTTTTTTCCCAAATATTTTTGGAAAAATAATTAATTGGCAGAAAAGTTGAAAAAATGCAATAAATTCCCCCAAATCTTTACCTAGATTACTAGTTGTTAATGTTTTGTCACATTAGCTTCCGCTCCCTTTCTTTCTTTCTCAGATGGATAGATAGCTAGCTAGCTATAGATATACATTTTTTGCTGATACAGATGAGATATTGCAGGCATCACGATCCAAGGTCACTAAATACTTGAGCATGTCCCTCCTAAGAACAAGGGCATTCTCCTATATAAAAATAATACAGTTTGCAATGCAAGAAATGTAACACAAATATGATGCTCTCATCTAAAATATGATGCGTATTCAAAGTTCTCTTCTCTCTTGAAATGTAATGCATATTCAAAGCTGATCGGTTATAGGAGATAGGCTGTAATTGTCTAATGATATCCTTCATAGCTAGTTTTTAATCTAATCTAGGATTCAAACAGAGATCATGCTTACATTTAGTCGTCAGGATCACTTTCTATGCTTTTAAAAAAATTAATAGCATTGACGATTTTGAAGAGTTTAAGCTAGTGTTTTGCAGAATGTTTCTGAGCTTTGATTTGTCTGATCATTTTCTTGTGAATCTAATCATTAACATTTGTCATAGAGTATTTCATGAGGACACCTGTGGTATTAGTTTCTACCATTATTGGTGATGTCCCATGCCATTACGTAGTTATGTGGTGTCTGACTGAGTTCTCCTTTGGTGAGCTGCCTTTTCTCCTGTGTCATTAATAAGTAAGCAGGGAGATGATGTTTTAGGAATGTGTGAAAATCCTGTTCTCCAACAACTTCTCATCGTATTGATGAACTTTGCCTGAAATAAGTATTGAAAGGTTGTGGCAAAGTGGTTATTTTCTGTTGTGATTGTGCCTACACTGCCCCTTCCCTACACACTACCTCTCTCCCTGTCTCTGTCTGTCTGTCTGTCTCTGTCTCAATTCTTCCCTCCCTCCCTTCCTCTTTCTGCCCTCCTTCCTTTCTCTTCTTCTCTTTCTTTCTTTCGTTTGTTTCCTTCTTTCCTTTCCTTCTGTGATGATCACTGTGGACTTGTGGATTCAACGTGTTATTTCTGCTGTGATCCTAGTTTCCTTTTCCGTAAGTTCCGTTGGGCAAAGACCATGTGGTAGCACCTACTGCCTGCCAGATGCATTGCTGCCTCTGGGCTAATAGCCCTACTTTGCAGAGCTGATTTGAAGAGAGCACACAGAATGATGCCCTACATATGGTACTAAGCATGTACTTCCTTTTGACACAGCTCCAGCAATTTTCCAGCATCTCCTTACTTACTGGCACAACAAAGGCCCATTTTGTCCTGCCTCATCCCAGTCTTGGTACAAGCTATATCTCCAGGAATTCTAGTTCTTAATAGGAACTGTGTTTAGAACCCAAGGTCTAGGCACTAGGTTTAATGGTGTCTTTTAAAAGAAACAGCTTTATGGTGACCAGTAGAAAATAAGCAAGGACTGGATGTTACCACAGTCCTGCTATTAAAGTAACAAAGGTATTTTTAGGTCACTGGAATATACTTAGAGAGCAGTGCAGTTCTGTGGCTAGGAGCATGCACTCTGCAACTTGATTGCATGGGTTTTCTTCGAGCTCTGACACTCTCTATCTTTGAGACTTATAGTGAGCTATTTTGTCTCTGTATGCCTCTGCCTCTTCATCTCTAAAAGGGATGTAGGATAGAACCTACCTCATTGGATTGTTAATTCATTCTTTTGTCTAACATATTTTTCTTGAACACTTACTCTTACAAACCGTGTACAAGACGGACAAAATCTGTCCCTGGAACTTTCATTGTCATGGGGAGACAGACTTCCTTCTCCTCCAAAAAAAATCCCAGACAAACAAATGAAATACACATGCAGATGTTGATAGGTTCTAGGGAAAAATGAAAGTGGCTCAGGGTAGGTAGCTGTGGCGAGGTATCTGTTGCTATTTTATATAGGCTGGTGGGAGAGGTCCTCACTGATAATATTGAACAGAGAACTGAAGCAAGTAAAGAACTAAATCATGCTAATATCTAGAAGGAGAGTTCTCCAGACAAGAAACAGCAAGTACATAATTCATAGGAATATCTAGAATGATCCAGGATGATCGGCCAGCAGTGGGAGTCACGGTTGAGTGGCAGGGATAAGGCCAGATCATGAGGCGTTTTAGAACTTTGTAAAGACTTGTATTATGAGTATGATATTAGAACCCATTAGAATGTTTTGAGAATAGTAGTGGCACCATCTGATTTATGGTTTAAAGAGATTATTCTGGCTATTGGGTGAGGCAACAGGTGGAAGAGGGCCCAATTTGGAAACAAGAGCAGTTTGGAGGCCATTTCAGTGACCCTGCAGATAGAGTAGGGAGGTGGAGGGAGGTGGTCAGATGCTAGATGTATTTTGAAGCTGAAGGGCACAGGATTTCTTGTAGGTGTGGAGCATGGGAGAATGAGAGAAATCAAGGACGAGCTCACAGTTTTGACCACTGATTTTGTGTCTACGATAGGGACCACATAGTTAATTCATATAAAACATTTAGAACAGTGCTTTGCATGTGGCAAGCAATCAATCAATATTAGCTTTTTTAAAAATTTCTAATGCCTATCAGTTATTTTCCACTCCTTCTTTTGCACCTTACTGTTTGTTTTCATGTTTTTGACTTCTGGATTTTTACTTGGCTGTCAACCTCGTGCTGTTTCTCTAAAGGGCTAACCCTCTAGCTATATAAATTTTAGGAATGCAGTAATCTTAGTACCAATGCCTAGGACTGAAATAAGCATATAGTTCACTTGCTGTGTAGCTATGGGCAAATTACTAATCTCTTGATTTCATCTCCTCTGAAATGAGGATAATGATATTTACCTCCCAAGGCTATCATGAAAATTAAAGAATATCCAGATCCAGAAATGAAAGTCACTACAAAGTAGGAGTTATGGCAGTTTTATTGTTGCCTACACTCTGAGAAGGCTCTTTATGCTAATCCTAGCCACTTAAAGCCATGAAAGGAAGGAATTTGAACACATTAGTCATTCACACTGAGTTTTATTCTTGTTTGGTAATATTCGAATGTTTTTATTGGTGAGATTTGTTTTTTATATTTCACAGTTTGGGATTTATTGAGACCTCAGCAGCTCTGCTGAACCACTTTTAAAAAGATTTAATGAACCCAAATCTTTCACTCAGGATGAATATTGGGCCCAGGAAGGGAGTGTGGCAGGGGGCAGTTTAGAACATATGTCTAAGTCGTTCAATTTAAGAGGGCTCTGTACCTTGTGCATATTAGATACTTCCAGGATTCAGCTGTCAAACACAACTGTTAGGATTTTAATGCTCAACATATATAATGTCTAATAATTACTGGAACTTAGAAAAGCATTTCTTTGTGGGGGCAAGTTGTAAAGCCTTGGCCACTTATACAAAAATTGAAGAAAGAACACCGAGGGACTGAGAGTGTGGCTTTTTATCATCTTATTCCAATTGCTGGATTCTTACTGAGACTGAAGTTAGGGAAAAAGCCCTATATGTTTTTCCTAATTCCAGTAGGAATACACAGTACCACCATTGTTCATCATTTTATATTATTTTATTACTCCTGGATATTTCTCCATGTGGACTTATTTTGAATGAAAAATCCTTATTCTCACCCATTAAGTTATGCTTCTTAGGCAGATATTATTATTCCTAATTAATAGGAAAGGGAATTGAGGCCAAGAAAGACTAAGTCACAGGGCCATTTGCTTAATAAGTGAAAGAGACAGGAATACAACCTTATTTTCCAGTCTCTCATCTACATGTCCCACCTACATTTCAGACCTACATTTTTGCATTGTGAAATGTTGGTCATTTAGCTACCAGAATTATCCTAATTAGTAGAAAAAATGGCCACATTTGAGATTTTTCATTTCTTTATAAATGTCTTAGGAGAAGAAGTGAGGTTATGTTTTAATTTAATTTTAGGCACAGACAGATACAAAGTAATGTCATGATGGTGTTTTCACTGAGTTTGAAGGATACCTGTTAATATGTTCAGCAAGCATTGCACTATGCACTTCATTTTTGCCTTAAATGATGTAAAACCAAGTGAAAGATTCCTAGAGTTGCCACTGGACTTAGTGCTGTGATCTGACCCATCTCAGAAGGACATCAGAAATACAGCGTTTCAGAATTAGGCTCTGTAAAAATAGTTATCGCATTTGGTGGGAAACTCATAAGGTTATTTGAAAAGTTCCTTTGTAACTAAGATACAAATGGCTTTCAAAATCCTTTGATATTTATGGGCACCTTCAAAATATGCAAGAAGCATCTAAAGCCATTTAAAATATTTAAGCACTTATAGCTTGTTAGGCAATAGTGTGATCACATGATGAAACCAAATTTACATATGTACCCGTAGTCCTTTTAAAAGCCTTGCTATAAAGGCTTGAAATAGGTATGAAATAACTTGATAAGCCTCCTTCTCGATTCCTTCTCTCTGTCAAAGGCACTGTGTGGAATTATGGATGAACCTTAAATATATATATCATCAGGAATAGTCTTGCTTTATCTTACATGGAACATAGGAATAAAAATTGCTTTGGTAACGTGAAAGAAGCTGTTAAATACCAGATTTGAAAAAAAAAAACAAAAACCTCTGACCTATATCTATAAATTCATGTATAGTCTAATTGTTTTCAAAGCTTTAAATATTCAACAATTTAAAACTACTTTACCATTAATTAAAGGACCAAAAAAAGTTTTTCTTAAATCCTATAGCTAAAAAAATCCTTTGTGGGGGTCATGTGCTGAAAGAATGAGTTGTGTCACAGGGATCTATAAATCATGTTGGACCTGATGCAGACGATAGCTGTGTTTTTTATTTGACGAGATATTGGAAGTACATTTGTCAGAGAAGTTTGACCTTGAGAAATACCAGACTATTTCCCAATGAACAGAGACAGAAATTTTTATTCATAGGATTATAAAGGGGGAAAGTTAAACTATAATTTTACTTGATACATTTCTGTTAAGTGCATGATTGGCACTTACACCATTTTCCTTTAACTAGGACTTAATTAATGCATTCAACTTTGTGCAGGGAAAGTGATGAATGATAGCTCCTTGATGCTCGAGTCATTCACTTCTTACACTCTTGAAAGTAACCTCTATGAACTTGTAATGTATTATTCAAATTATCTTTCTTTCAATCTGTAGCATGGAATTCATTTGTAATAGTTGAAAATTTTCTCATATGTAAATATGAATAACTTATAATGGACTTCATAAAAGTTTTACATATGTAGCCAATAACCTGTATTTATCCTATTAAAAGATTCAATTATGTCTATGACTTTGAAAGCATTTTCAGGATAGTTTTCCCAATACCTTAATACCTTGTAAAATTTTTCTCATTACTTATTTTTCCCTTTGAAAAAGGGGTAAGGGAAATTTATTTACTGTTAGTTTAGTATCACCTATGCCTTTGGACATGATATACCAATGGTTATTAAATTTTGATACATGTAACTTTTGTTTATTAACCAATTAGATGGTTTCTAATCACAAATTTTAGGATCTAAGCCAGTTTAGTTCAGCCAAACTGCGATTCGCTTGATTAACTCATTATCCTATTCCTTAATTGTTCTCTTTCCCTGCCTCTCTGTGTATTATAGTCTTTTCTTATTTTCTTAGCTTCTAAAGCCTCCTTCATCATTTTTGTGGTCATCTCTTATATCCTGTTCAATGCTTCTATTTCTACCCAGAACTGTACTGGATCGAAATGTTTGAACATTTGCAAGGCTGTGGTTATATGCTGGATTACGATGGTATCCTGGCCTACAGCCTTGAATCTCCTACTCCTGAAGTCAGAAAACGTGCTGTATTAAAGGTCCACAAGACTGTAAAAGTATTTTCTCAACATGTTCAGAAGACTGGCTTGCCTAAGACCTTAGAGTAGTTATTTATCCTTTTATTCTAGACATTGGAGAAATTTGTTCGTTATTCATGTATGTCTGAATTAACTACTTAGCTTATGTATGCCAGTGGTACTCAAATGGTAGCTGAATAAGTCACCTGGAGGGCTTGTAAAGAGATTTAGTGTTGGTCAAACATTCTGATTCAGCAGGTAGTGGATGTTACCTGGGAAACTACACTATTAAGCAGAACCCTAAGTGATTCTGATGCATGTGGTCCAAGGATTATAGTCTTTAAGAAAATTTTGGTAATATTTCTCTTTCTATGAACTACTTAGGGTGAGAAATCAAAGAAGTTAGGATACTTTGGCCAAGTCTGAACACCCGTTCCTGCTCTTCTTTACCTAAGTGTAACAATAAGAAGAGCTCTAGCTGCAAGCTTGTTCATTCCACTTATATCTCTTGCATCTTTGTATGATTTGAAATTATTGTTACTCATTCTTTGCTATCAGGTGCAAGAGATAGACACCGATTTCAGATGGCTTAGAAGAAACTTTACTTGCAAGTATGTCACTAGTTCTTCCAACTTATTAAAACTGAAAAATATTTGAGAGATAGAAGAGATATTGTAACTAACTTACTCTAATCCCCTGTTTCTAAAGGAAACTAAAATCTAGTCTTCTTAGAGGATTTGTTCATGAAATATAAGCTAGCTATTGGTATTGTCACTAGTGCAAGACAGGTCTCTTCAATCTCAGTAAGAACTCTTCCCACTCAAGCAATATTTTTCAAATTTTATTGTTCATGAGAATCACCTAAAGTGTCTATCAAAATGAATATACCTGACCTCAACCTTAGAAATACTCCTGTATAGTAAGCAAGGAGTACAGGAAACCATTTTTTTAACAGTCATCCAGGGTGATTTGAATATAAGTGGTCCAAGGACCACATTTTGTGAAATATTGTACAATATCTTGCTAGAAGGGTTGAAGAGTTAAATAATAAATAATGATAACCAGCTTTAATTAATTAAAATAGTCATTCAGCCAGGCTTTGTGACAGGCCTTGGGCTAATAGCTATAGCCCTTTCCCTTCAAAGCCCACTGGTTAGAGGTGGTGACTTAAGCAGATCAACCACTTCCCACGTGTTAGATGATAACAGAGCATTGGGAAAGGAGCACTCAGTAGTGGACAGTGTCAGTAAGACCATCAGGAGAAGCATCCCTGAGAAAGTCCCCTGGTGGGCTAGTGGGACATAGGGGACAGCAGTACAGCAATAGGGCTTTCATGCAATGAGAGTAGCTTGGTGCGGGGGGCGGGGGGAGTTGTTAAACAACAAAAAACTGCACTGGGGGAAAGCATGATACAATGTGCATCATAAACATTCAGGAAATACTCCTCACTGTTTGCATTATCTATCTTAAAAGTGGGCTAAGACTGTAAGAAATGGTGAAGGGAAGAGAATCCCATGAAGGACATGGAGAAGGGAAGGCCACTGAAGCTTTAGACCAAACAGCAAGTAAATACTTAGGGTAGATGATGTTGTCTGTAGCTCACTTTTGTGAATTCACCAATGAATGATTTGTGTGACAGCCAGCTTCTTCAAGGACCTGGACCTTGAGCATTTGGGAAGATAAAATTTCAAGGAGACATCATCAGGAGTATCAAATATTGCAGAAAGGTCAAATGTGAATAAGAACTGAGGAGTCTCCACTCAGATCTGGTGGATTCATGACATTATTCCCAACCACCTCCATCAGACTCATTTAGGAGTGCTGATAAATATTCAGACCCTTGCCTTCCAATTTGGGACTATTAAATTAGAATCTCTTGGGTATGTGGTTTAAGGAGCTAGATTTTAAAAAGGAACAAAAGAAGACTATTTTGCACACTGGAATTTGAAAACTGGTGAACTAGAGAGATTATTTCAGTCTGTGGTAGGGGCACAACCAACTGCAAAGCTTTGACTAGTACAGACAGGAGAGGAGGTGGAGATAAAGTAAGTGTAGACAAGACTTGTTATGAGAACAGGACAGGAAATAAGGGGATAATTAGGAAGATAATTGGGTCAAGGAAGGACTTTTGTTTTTATAATTTGTTTGAATTAACAGGAAATACATGGGAAAGCTTAAGTATGTTTTATTCTGATTGGAAAGCTGGATCATTTGCTTGCTTACCAAATAACTTTTATTTGAGTTCTGAGGCTGTAGGTTTGTGTTAATTTAATACAATGATCTGATCTATCCAACAGTTAAACATTTAGGAATCTCCAATATTTGAAGCACATCCGTCAAAAAACCCTAAGAAAAAAATGACTTGTAAACTGCTTGTTTAAGAGTAAAACTTACCTCATTAAAATCGAGCATATTATTGACACAATATCAAGTGAATACTTTCTATGAACTATGAACTTTTGCAAACAAGTATTTTTATTAAAGATCAGTGATATCTTCAAGTAAGATGTGAAGAAAAATGATCTCAAAGTGGTTAAGTGAAGTGCTGAATGTCACAGAGATGAGATGTAAGACAGGCAGAACTGCATTTTAAACTATGTCGTGTCATTCATTTTAATAAAAAGATTTTAGGTTCTTAAAGGTAGTTTAATACATGGTTCTTAAGCTTTTATCACATGCTATATATTTCTAATACCTGTATAATTTTTATGACAGATAATATTAAACTTTTTAACTATCTTCTATACTAAATATCCAGTAATGACTATTATGGCAACCACAGGCACATTGGGAGAAGCGATTTTAACAATGAGATGTCTTGGCTCCTCAATTCATTATACTATGAGTATTATGGGATAATGGATTTATAGGAATTAGACCTTACATAATTGTGAAAGGAGTTGGGGGAGTAAAATTCTGGAAGGAGAACTGGAGAAGTCACTAAGTGGTAAATCCGAGAAGCCAAACCCCTATCCAGCCTACGGGCAAATTCACGGGCAGGTCTCTGTGTAGCTCCCGTAGCTGTGGGCTCATAGCCGAGCAGCTGTTGTTGATCTGGAGCTGCAGTTGGTTATAAGGTCCATCAATTAGGGAAAAGAGCTGTACGGAGCAGAGGACTGTAAACCACCATAGGGAGCTCTGCCTCTGTTTGTCACTGTATCTGTCTCCAAAAAGACTGTCAGGGAGCTGTGGCAGTTGTCTCTCTTCTGCTTTCTAAATCTTGTGGAATTTCAACTTTTGGCTAACGCTAACCTGGACAACACAAGGAAAGGAATACTTGGAAGCATGGTTCTCAGCTTAACCAAGTTGCAGAGCAAAATCAATCAATAACTTATATTGCCACCTAGCTTCTTTACTTTGCATTTAGGAGATAGAGTGGTTCCACCTGTGGTAGGGAGTTGTACCTTGGTAAGAGCATAAGGAATGCCATGTGAGTCGGAATGGTAGATTGCTACTCCTAACTCCCATTATAAATAGATAGTATATATTGACTACTTATGATCTGCAAGAACTATGGAAATTGTTTACACACGGGTTAATCTAATTTCATCTTATAAACATGAGAAGTAATATCATTGTCTTCCAACAGTTGAGAGAGTTGAGGTTAATGGATGTTGAATAACTTGGCCAAGTTATAAGATCTTTCGATTTGAAAAAAAATTACTAACTAGTTTGTTAAGCTAAACTGTGTAGTCAAACTTCTGTGCTCTTGAAAGAAAAACCAGACTTCATTATCGATCTGAATAATGGTGAGGAGAGTGCTCAGAGCCCTGGTGGGGGTTTACACTTCTTCCTGGGTGGAGAGGACTCATTTGCATTCCTTGATGTGATTGGCTCAGAGGTTGATAGGTCAACCGGAGGAAAGAGGTCACCATGGAAAGAGGACCAGGAGATATAGTGCAGGGCCTCACAGGACTCCAAGACCTGAAAGGAGGGAGATTGTTTGCATTGCTGTTAATGGAGGAAAAACAAATCTTCTAATTTCTGTATCTGTTAAGAACCCTTTGTGTAAGGATAGAGAGGGAAGAGTACCAGCAAGATCTAGTTATCAAAAGAAAAAAGAAAAGAATAGGAAGGATGACCTTGAATGGATCCTAATTTTGTGTTTTGAGAATATCACTCATATGTAAAGCAAATGCTTATAAGAATCATCCTTTTCTTCATTTTGTAGCATAACCTAACAGCTCATCTTAGTTGTGCATTGATGGGCTAGTAAGAATATGGTAGAGAATTTGTTCTTATGTGCTGTGTAAGTGGTCTCTAAGCACACAAAGCGGTATGTGGATGGACTTGGAGTTAGCGAACGTGGGAAGGGTTGCTAATTTCAGGGGAAAAAGGTAAATAATACTTGTCCAGTTTAGTTTATAGAGGGATTATATTTAAATATGAAGATGAGCTAATATAAAAATCAAATGAATTATTCTTTGTAAATGAAAAATATTTCATGTGGGAGGGATATAACTTGATTGGCATATTAAGCACCGAAAGTAAGTTTAGTTTGGATTGGAATCATTAACATGTGCACAGTAGGAGTCACGATAAAATGTTTTCCGTTTTTTCCTCTCTCTCCCTTTTTCCCGATTTCCCCTTTTTCCTGAGCGTTGTAAACACCATGAAAGCATCCTCCTTCATCTCACCTTCCATCATTCCCAGAATCATCACTAGGAGGTTAAGCTGTCCTTACCAGTGTTTGCAGATCCTCTGCAGGTGAGACATGGGGGAGGTACAATTACAACGAGATTCTCTCTCACACGCAGTGGCTAAACTTTATGTGAGTGATATTAGACCTTTAGCTTAATTTTAAAATGATATCAAAAAGAGCTAATAAATAAACTATATTTAAAAATGCAAACTTTATGCTATTTCTCTAACTGTAAAAGGTAACAGCATGCTAGAACACTGCTTGAAGCAATTTTCAGTTCTTCCTGCCATCATTTTGTATCTTTTTTCCTAGTGGCAATTTTTCTTGGTGGTGTTTACTACTAAGATTAATAAGTTTGAATCCCACTTGTTTGAGAGCTAATTAAATAAGTTCTTTATTTATTTGGGGTCTTTTAGCACTCAAACATTCTGGAATTTCCTCTTTAATCCAATAACAACAACAACAAAAAACCCTTAGGGATAATTATGCAATATGCATTCAATCACAAAATAATTGTTTTTCTACAGAGAAATAGTTTTTAAAATTCTTTCTGATTGAATCTTTTCTCCTAACATGTTGGTATGGATTGAATTGAGATATAGTCCGCACAGATCAATACCTGAGAAGACAGGCTGTGTGTGACGACAGTAATTCTGTCTGCAGGGTGACCATCAGATGTCTGGGCACCAATGCTTATATTTCAGCTGGGTGCTCAGCGTACGATAATTTGTCAGTAAACCATTTTGCTTTCTTTGGCTTACAAATAATGCTTATTTTCTTCAAATTATACATTTTGCTTACTATATCAATATTGTTATATTTATTGTATATAATTATATAATATTATATCCTGACTAGACAGCTTAAAAATGCACGTTCTTAAATTTGACTTCCTTTTCTGACTTTTTAAAGAGAATGTATGGTCTCAGAATCCTCCTGCTCTCTGGTTTCCAATAGTCTTTTATGCGGGAAGGTGCTCGTGGCCAGGTGTAAGACAATGATATGCTACTGCAGTTTCTGAAATGTTCTCTTATAGGGGAATCTTTGCATACAAAGGCTAAAAGAAAACAAAGGGAAGAAGAGCAGTGGGTTGCGTTAGGACTTTGTACGAGGGGCTACCAGAGGAGGGGTAAGAGGGACCATTCAGAGACCCCTGTAATTGGTGGGACTTGGACGTTTCTCATCTGGCCTCCATCCAGTGCAGGAAACCCACCTGGGCATTTTCTCCCAGCGCTTACAGATTCTTTGGGTTGAGAGTGTTGACTAGGAGGCAGCGAGATATGGTTTACAGGGGTCAGCAATGGTGAACATCAGAATTACAAGCAAGGCGTCACACAGGAAGATGCATTTGGGATTTTCAGCCCAAGGGCAACTAAACTTTACTATTACATGATCCTGCTTACTTTCTTGCTTCTCTTAACTCTGAAAGTTTTAGTATAAACATACAGTTTCTATTTTTAGAAACTAGTAATAAGATGAAGCTGAATCGGCTCCTTGGCGAGGGGAACGGTGGTGCTTTACAAAATGCCTGCTCCGGTCTTAATGTCTAGAACTGATACCTACTGTTCACTTAAATTACAAACTACATTTCTGACTTTGAAAGTTTTGTTCATTTCTAGTTAGGAATGTCAATCCAATTATAATACCATGGTAAATTTATTGTTTGACATCTCTGTTTTACATTCAGTTGTGACTGAATATTTCATAAAATTGAAGTTACTAGCTTCAAGGTATATTTTGTGTCAGTATAAAATATGTTTGGTCATATATTAGTTCAAAGATATTTTATTTTTTAATTTTATTTATTATTTTTATTATTTATTTATTTTATTTTATATTATTTATTTTTAATTTTATTTTTTAATTTTATTTATTTATTATTTATGATTATTTATTTATTTATTTATTTTATTTTACATGGGAGATTTCTTCAGAGACCGAGTCCCACTCCAGATTTAATTAGCATTCTGTTTAGTTTGTGCAAAAAAATCCATATTACCAACATTAATCGAAAGGAGCTAAGAAGTCATAGAAGTCACATTTTCCAAGCATTTCAAAACTATTTTATCCTGATGTCTCTAGGTGCCTTTGAAAGAAAATTGATCAGTGATGTATTTAATTTGTGCTTCCTCTTTTCTCATTTTGTTGACACACTGAATAGTAATCATGGTTACAAGACATTAGAATTTGGAAGAGATTCACATTTTTAAAAATCTCAAAAAATCCCAGCTGTAGTGGAAAATATAAGTTTTATCCCCGTTTTTCAGACATGGAAACTGATGTTTAGAGTGTTTAAAGTGTCTTTTGCTGGGCCACACTAAAGAGCAAAGGTAGTATTAGTTTTAGCTTCCTTAACGAATATTTCAAATTATTATCACTACTTCTGCTAAACGGCAAAATGAGTCAGGCTATAGGCTCCTTTTAACTAGAGAACATGCATGTCTGAGAGGGAAAAATGCAAGCTAGGAGAATTAATTTTCAATTGATGGAAAAGTTGTTTTTATATGTGGATTCCATTATTTCATTCAATTTTGTGGCTTAGGAATTGTCCTCCTAAGGGAAACAAAAGGCCAGGAAAAAATTCTTGCTCCCGTTAAATCCTTTTGGTGGGTGGGAGGGTCTTTGGAAGGGTTTGTCAGCCATTGCTCGTGGATCGAGGTGAACAGAACACGATGGCCTGCTGGCTGAGAGAAGGATGATGATGGCTTCAAGGTGCTGTGTAGGCTGCCACACGCTCACTCCTTGCTTTGTTTTTTCTGACTCTACATTTTTAAATTTCTTATGTGTCTACGTACTACACACATCAGGATTGAGTTAATTCTTGCTAAAATTTGAGGTAAAACAATAGTAAAATTGTAACAATAGTAAACAAAATCACCCTGTATTCAGTAAGGGGGATTTCGGGGAAAGTTGTTACACTCTCGCAGCGCTGTCTCCTATGATAGACATAGCTGCATGTGTGATTCAGCACCAGAAATGGGCTAGGGTGATAGGGGAACTGAATTTTCAATTTTGTTTAGCTTTATTTAGTTTAAATTTAAACGTAAATAGTCCCATGGGGCTAGTGCCTACCGCTCTGGACAGGGATGTGTGTAGCTGTGGAGCTCAGAAGTGACTGCTGGATGTCCACACCCCCGCCGCTCTCATCAGTCTGTGTGGTACTGGTTCTTTCTTTGGGCTTGTCAACCCCTGCCTCATTTATGAATTTGAGCATTCCTTTTTCTCCAGTGTGGGCCCAGGTGGAATAGCTAGATTTCTATCTATAAAATTCTTTGGTCAGCCAACATCTCCTACTCACCCTTTAAGTTTGGACTGGTGGCCTCTTTCTCTGAGTCTTCCTTTAATTAGGACTGGATCCTGTCTTCTAGTTTTGACTTATACTGACAGCTACTGAGCATGACTTCTGACAGTTATAGCCATTTATAGCTGGTGACTTGTGATTCTTGAACATACAGGGTACTTTCGATAATGTGCAGTGGACATCTTGGCTGTGTTCATTAGGGCTCTATAGCTATTTCTACGGTCTATTCTAGATCCCTTCATGCCAGACCTGGTATTGAAGCTGTCATTTTTCATTTTGTTACAGCGTTGCTGGATCATTACCGGCTGTAGAACCTTGGGCATGTTATTAAATCCCTTTTGCTCCAGCTTCCTGTCTTATAAAATGGGGATAATAATAATATCCAGCTCATTTGGTTACTTGAGGAATAAATGAGTTCATATAAGGGAAATGCTTCCAACAGTGCTCACTTGGTGTATAATGATTGATTATAAATAGCCGTTCTTAACAGTATTTCAGTAGTTTGCATCAGATGACTCAATTAAAACTATTTATTTTCATTTTAGGTCTTCATTTTAATTATATGTCAGATATCACAAAATGCATTTTTTAATGTTTTTGTTGTAATTTAGATTGAAAATTTTGTAGGGGAGACTTAAGAAAGGGACTATGTTACATATTCCACTTCAAGAACTTGAAATTGGCGTTCAGTATTCAATTTTTCATCCACAGTTTCTTCCTCTGTGACCTTGGGTGATTCAATGTGTGTGTGTTTTCTTTTCCTGTCTTTCTCTCATGTTGTAGCCCCCCTGTTGTCCCACAATACTATCGAGTTTAATAAAAAATCCTAGGTCAACAGGAACTTCTTTGAAGGTAGTTTAAAAAGCATCTATTATTAATTACACATGTCTTTTTGGGTTTTGCCACTACCCCAAAAAGCTTTAGAATTTTCCACACAGAATACTCTCCTCAAGTTCAAGACAGCTTTACAAATCGCTTATAAGAGAATAATTTTTTTCATGTAATTACACTTACACATTAGAATTAATGTCTTTCAGGTTTGAAGTAAATATTTAATAGTTGGTATCTTTACCAGGTACCAAGCAGAATTTACATAGGAATTTGATTTCCTGAAGAATAACCCAGCCAAGGGCACCATATACTTCACTGAATGCCACTGACTTTATCTGTTGTGTTTAGCTCCGGCTTTTATTCTTCTAAACATTTCATTTATTTATGAATATAAATATATACATATATATGCATACATTTATTGGTACTTCCTTAGTTTTTTCAAGCAATTATGCCCTATATACATAAGAGAAGGAAAAAAAAAAGTGGAAACTCAGGATGAATAATCTTGGCAGCTATGTAATAAAAATACGTAATTTTGTTCACAGAGCCAAATGACTGATTTGTGAACAGCGCGGTGAGAAATGGGTAGCAAACTAGCAAAAAAAAAAAATTGCTCCATATCTAAACCATTTACCAAGATGAATAGGTAAAAACATTTATATGTAAATATGAAATCTTAATAATTTAAGAAGAAAACCAGAGAAAATTTATAATCTTAAAATGGAGCAGTGCTTCATAACCATAATCCCTAATCTGGAACCCGCAGAAGGAAGAATAATTAGATTAGAAAAATCAGGTACGTTAGAATAAAATCTGTACAGCAGACAACACTGAAATCAAATGCAAAGGCAGGGAAAACTATTTGCAACTCATATCACAGAAATTTCGTAATATTGCTAAAAGTTTCTAGAAGTCAAGAAGAACACAAAAATTAAACTCATACAAAAGGGAAGACCTCTAATGAAATATGGTAAAATGGCTCTTATACATAGGAAATAATGTCTTAATCCTAAGCCTAATGTCCATCAGAATCCTAATAGAAATTCAAATTAAAGCAACACAGATAGAATTTTTTTTGGATTGATGAACATCCGTAAGCTTGTTAAACCCACACGACTAGGATGGTTATTAGGAGCAAAATGACACTCTCATTTGTTGTCTGTGAGAAGGTAAACAGTACAGCTCCATGTTGGATGATTTTGAAAGGTCTATAAATATTAAAACTATATGCACGCTTTAACCCAGCCATTTCTTCTCCCAGGGATTTATTACAAGTCCTGTGGTCACATATGCATGAAATAAAGTTTGTACAGGAATCTTTACTGTAGCCTTAGTGTAATAGTGGAAACAATGTAAATTTCCATAGTGTTTGACAGTTAAATGAACTAAGGGGTGTCCATACAATGGAAAGCTCTCCAACTCTAATAATTATAAAAAGAATAAGAAAGCTCTGTAAACAGACAGGTGAAAGATAGCCAAGCTATGCTGTTAAGTTAAAAAGCCAGGTTGCTGTACAGTATGTAAAGTACAATATCATAGGGTAAAAATGCAGCCCGATAAAAATATACATTTATATATGCACATATATATATATATATATATAAAGATCTGCTGGAAGAAACATATTATCGGAGGTGTCATATAGGAACTGGGTGTATGAGTATAGGAATTACGACAATTTTAATTGTATAATTTTGTTTGTGTTTTTGATAAGTGAATGGCATAAATGTATTAACCATTCGGAAAAATAAATTGAACTTATAAAAGGTTAATTAGGGGAAGTATCCCTTTGAGAAGTTCAAAGTAAAAATTTTTATCTATAGCATGTTTCAAGCCATCTGTAACAATATTAATTTTATTTATTACTTTGGCACAGTGGGCCTTTGGGCCTCTGAAGTTTATTGTTTTGAGTTTCATCTTTGGTGACACAGATCTTCCTCAACTTACAATGGGATTACATCCTGGTAACCCCTCAGAAATTGAAAATATTGTTAAGTCAAAAATGCATTTAATATACTTAACCTACTGAACATCACAGCTTAGCCTAGCCTGCCTTAAACGTGCTCAGAACACTTACATTAGCGTACAGTTGGGCAAAATCATCGAACATAAACCTTATTTTATAATAACGTGTTGAATACCTTATGTAATTGACCAAATACTGTACTGAAAGTGAACAACAGAATGGCTGTCTGGGTACAGAATGGTTCTAAGTGTGTCGGTTGTTCACCCTTGTGATAGTGTGGCTGACTGGGAGCTGTGCTTGCTACCACTGCCCAGCATGACGAGAGACGATTGTACCACATATTGCTAGCTAGGAAAGCATCAAAGTTCAAAATTTGAAGTGTGCTTTCTACTGAATGCATATTGCTTTTGTACTCTTGTAAAGCTGAAAAATCATAAGTCGAACTATTCTAAGTTGGGGACAGTCTATTTTTGATTGAGTTATAAAATCTTAATTCCTTACTGGAGAGGCCCAAAATTTGTCCATCATTTTTATTTTAGCAGATAGTAAAATAAGACCCAGGAAGATACTTTGGCATAATGTCAGAAAGCAAGATAGTGAGAGAATCAGACTAAATTTTCTATTCTCGAACTTTCAGCCAGTATTCCTTTAATGATGATGAATTCTATTACATTGTGCTATCATTTCTTATATGTTCTATTTTAGTTTTTAAAGGTTGTATTTTATTATTTTGTAAAAACTTTGAACTGCTTCTTCTGCAAGGACAAAAATGTTAGCAAAATGGACCATGAGGATTTCAAAGTAAGAAATATTAATATCTATTTTTCTTTTAATTTATTATTAGTTCTGTAGGTCTAATAATAAAGGTCACCCTTCGCTACAAAGGGAATTCATTTTCTAATATGAGAATACACTGAAAACAGGATGTTTATAATATTCGACAAAGTCATGAAAAGAGATTACTATTATCAAGAAATTTTATAATTTAAAAAGAAATCAAGTTCTTAATACGATAATTGTCTAAGATGAAAATATGTGCTTTCTTTTCTAAAGCCTAAAAATTATCTTAATGGGCAACTAATAATCATTTTAGCCTAAAAATGCAGAGCAACCAACTAGCATTTTCCTCTTCAAAATATTTCTCTTTTTTCCTGCTCCTAGCAATTCGCTTGTTGGCTGCCCTTACAACTTAGATACCAGCGTCTTTAGCTTGTCACCCCTGTTTGTGCATCCCGGTCTCTCTTCAAGCAATTAATCCTTGTTTCTTTCACTCCAGTACCTCTTTCAACAATTCGCCTCTCTTCAAACAAGATTGTTAAGTAAATCTTTCTAAAACATCGCTTTGTGGTATGACTTCCAAGCCCAGGAAACTCTAATATCTCACCATACGTGCAGAAGAGATCAAATACTTCAGAGCCAAATCTTGATTCTAAATCTATTTGTTCAGCATCTGGCCATGGGCTAGGTCTAGCCAGACTTATTTCCTCTCTTCTTAATAGTACTCTTTCTGGAAGCCAGAAGTTTAATTCATGTTCAAATTCCAGCTGTACTTGCTGACCTAAGACAAGTACTTATTTTCTGGATGCCACCATCTCCTTATTTGTAGAATTGAGATTGTAAGTGACTACCTTACTAGATATTGTTAGGAGTAAATGAGGTTAACACAGGTAAAATGCTTCAGAAATGTGTTTGGCATATAGTAGGCACTCTACAAATACTAGTTATTTTTATTCACTTCTTCCTGTGTTTGATTTGCCCCTTAAGTTCACCTCTGTCTCGTGTGTAAGATTCTATTCCTCTTCCTTTCTGTTTTTTCAAATCCTACCCTTCCTTCAGATCACAGTTTAAGGGCATTCTTTCTGACAGAGACATCTCTGTGCGCTTCATCCAGACACCTAATTGCACTGGACTGAAAATTTCACTTAGCTTTTAATCAAATACTTCTAAAAGAGTACAGATCATGTTTTAATTATTTGATCCCATCTAATGCCTGTGTGTTTCTCTCACAAATAGATAATCAGACTCAATATAGCAACACATTTCTTACATGTTATGTATCCGTCTTATGGATCCAAGTTGAAAATCAAGTTATAACCTTCAGTCTCTTCATCGTTCTGGCAACTCAAATATCTTTCTGTTTTTAGATGATGCTCATTAGATGTTCCTTGAATACAAGAATCCTTTCACTGGGATTTGTGAATGAGCTTCAGGAGTGCCACAAACCCTCTGAAATTGTAGAATTTGTGGTATGTGAATACACGTATTTTCTCCCACAAAATGTTAGGAACCATTTTTGATGATTTATTGTTTCTATTCATGCCTGTTTAATATGTAGGGACAAAACCAATAATATTCAATTTGATCAATAAAAGATATTCCATCGTGCTTTATATATATATATATATATGTATGTAAAATATATGAGATATATAAGATATATATATCTTGTGCTTTTCTTCTACTTCATGCTTTCAATGCAAGATCTATATTTTATGAGTTAAATGTATGAAATTCTTATGATTTTATTATTTATTGAATCTTAGCATATTAAGACCTAAAGGAATAATCCTTTTATTTTTTCACATTTGACCAAATGAAATTAGTGCTTTTCAAAAATGAATGGTGGTTGATTAACTTGCAGGATGATGAAGTAAAAAGCTTGGCAGAACTCCCTTGCAAAACAAGTTAAGTGAAAATTATAAAACCTTATCACTTAAAGTCTGTGGAAATTACCCTGTGGGCATACAGCAAACAGAGAAACATCCACTCAAGAATCTCTACTATATCTCCAACAGAACAGGGAGAGACTGTGGCATTTGAGCCATGACTAGCTCCATTACCGCCCCCTCTGCCCCCACCACCCTGCTCCATGTTATGGAAGCTTTCCGATGGGCATGAGCAGCCAAGAAGCTGAAGGCTCCCTTTCTCGCACATGTCAGTCTGGGATATGGTTTCACCCTGAGAGGTCTCTTATGATCAGTGGTTGCAAGGTATTTTTTTTCCAGTCTTTTTACTTTTAACTTGTCGGTGTCTTTACCTTATTATATATTCTAACAATCTCTCCTTTAATTACAGTGTTATTGGCATTCTGTGTGTCTCATCTCTTCTTTATTCCACCTTGTTTATTTTCTGTACAAACTGAATGTTTTTAAATATCATCTCAATTCCTTTATATCTGCAGGTACACATCTACTATGTTTTAGTGATTACTCTAGAATTTGCAACGTTCATCTTTAATGTCTGTCTGTAATATTCATCATCATATCTATCCAGTACTCTTTCCTCCTCTTTGTACAATTATTGGTATGTATTTTACATCAGCATGTTCTATAAACTCCAGAATACATTGTTATTATTTTTGCTTTCAAAAGTCAGTAATCTTTTAAGGAACTTTCTACTTCCAATCAGAAGCAGAAATCTTCTTATTAATATTGATTATCTTATAATTACTGTGAAACGTGTTAAAATATGCCACTGTGATTATGGATTTGTCTATTTCTCCTTTGAGTTCTGTCAGTTTTTGCTTAAATATTTAGAGGCTCTGTTGTTAAAAGCAGAGATTTTGGTAATTTTAATATTTCCCTTGTGTATTGACTCATTGTTACTAAATTTTTTATCTTTATTTGAACTAAAGGATTTTGTTTTAAAATATACTTTGATATAAATACAGCTTCACCAGCTCTTTTTGTGGGGAAGTTATCTTTTTCCATCTCTTTATTTTCAACTTTTCTATGTCCTCCTTCTTAAGGTATGACTATTACAAACAGAATATACTTTTTTAAAAGAATTCTCTCAATCTTTGTGTTTAAAATGAAATATTGACCTGTTTACATTTTATGTGATTAATAATATATTTATAAGATTTTCTTTTATATCATAGAGAAGGTGAACTATTAAAATATTTTCTGAAGCTAAAAACCATCATGGGAATTTTATTGTGGGAGAATTAGGCTATGTCGTTGCTTAAGGAAGGGAATGAGCCGGAGAAATCAGTTAGAAAATTATTACAATTGACAAATATTTGAGATATTGGTTTCTGGGAAAATTGTAGAGGCTAGGGGAAAAATTAAAAGAATCTCGTGCATGAAGGGGATAGTTGTGAATAGTTCTTTTCTTTTTTTCTCCAGTTTTATTGAAATATAATTGACATACAGCACTGTGTAAGCTTAAGGTGTATAGCATATTGACTTGACTTACATATATTGTGAAATGATTACCACAGTGAGTTTAGTTAACATCTGTCATCCCATATAGATACAAAAAGAAGTTTTTTTCCCTTGTGATGAGGATTCCTAGGACCTACTCTCTAAACAACTTTCAAATAGATCATACAGCAGAAACTGTAGTCATCATGTTGTACATTACATCCCCAGAACTTCGTCTTCTTATAACTAGAAGTTTGGACCTGCTGACCACCTTCACCCATTTCTCCCAACCTGCTGCCCCTGGCAACCGTCACTCTACTCTCTGTTTCTGTGAGTTCCATAGTTTTAGATTCCACATATGAGTGAGATCATACAGTATTTGCCTTTTTCTGTCTGACTTATTCACTTAGCATAATGCCCTCAAGGTCCGCCCATGCTGTCACAAATGACAAGATTTTCTTCTCAGATTTGGCCCATGGACCGACAGCATTGGCACGACCTGGGGGTATTTTAGGAAAGCAGAACCTCAAGCCTCAACCCAGGTCTACTGCTTCAGAAACTGCATTTTAACAAACTCCCCTCTTTAGCTATGTGATGCCTGGCCAAGCAGTTAATTGAAGCAGAACCCAGTAGAGCAGTGGCAATGTCAGGGAGAATGGACCTGCCCGTGAATAGATGTAAGACTTATTCTGAAGATTCTGTTCTGATTTGGTAGATGGATGCTGAGTGAGCAGATAAGGGAGAATTTAAATGAAATCTTTGTAACTGTTATTAACATGACTCCATCTGTAAACACAAGTGAGTGAAGCCTAGAAAAATTGAAGTTTTGTGTATTTTACAAATGAAGATACCACGGTTCAGAGAAATTAAATGACTTGCTCAAGGTGATTCATGCAGAGTCTGTGTTCTTTTGACTCTACTGCCAATATTTTTTTTTTTGAGGAAAATTAGCCCTGAGCTAACTGCTTCCAGTCCTCCTCTTTTTGCTGAGGAAGACTGGCCCTGAGCTAACATCCATGCCCATCTTCCTTTACCCTGGGATCCTAACCAGTGAACCCCGGGCCACCAAAGCGGAACATGCACATTTAACCGCTCTGCCACTCGGCCGGCCCCTACTGCCAATATTTTAAATGAAAAGTGACCTGGCCAGCAAGAACCATGCCCTCACTACCTTCTTTCGCATAATCAGGAGCCAGGAGAGACAATTGGCCTTTTCATAATAAGCACTTGAGTAAGATGACTGTTGATGTTTAGGAAATGCCAAGTTTCTGATAAAGGAAAAATGTGGTGAAGGAAGGTGATAAAAAGGACTCAATTGATTTGAAATGTCCCTCAAAGAGACTGAGTGGATTCAAATGAGATTGTCATAGAAAGAGTTCCAGGTGTAGCTCACAAGAATGACAGCAGACAATCAGAGAGATTAGAGGCACCTAGTAGTGAAGGTGTCAGAGTGGCGAAGTGACTTACAAGGATGAAGAGAGAGTTGGGAGGGGGGGAGGGCTGGCAGAATGATGAAACAGTAACTCAGGCACCTCATACAGTCCACACTTCTGAATTAAATCCATATGGAAAACTGGCACAGTGCATGTGTACTTACTAGAATTCTGGTTATAAGTAGACAACTTCTATTCAAGAGCTCCATGTGTTTTGTGCATAATCACGTTAATTTTCTCAGTATTCGTTGGAGACAAGTGGAAATACAATACTATTTAAATGTATACATTTTCTATCTCTCAGTTGAAAGGGAGAAAGAACTTGGTGAAACAGTCCCCTTCTCCCAAGCTAAAATACTTCAAAGTGTATTTTTGTAGACTCTAAATAAGCCGGTTATCTTTTCAAACCTTGGTACTCCTGTACCATCGTCAGATTCCAGCGTCTGACTGAATTATTGGAAGATCCTTTTAGATCTCCTGGTAAGACTTAAAGTGGGAAAAAATAATAATCCAGATTTAAAAATTAGGAATGTTTTAAGACTGCAGTGTAGCCATCAAAGGCTGATGATGATGTCTATCTTTTCTACAAATGGAATATAATTGTTTAATTAATTAGCAATTTAAAATTAATTATTTTAATTATGTCAATTAATTTTTTCCAATCTTGTTGATGTTGATAATGAGTAGTGATATTTGATAATGAGTTCTGATTTATACACCATGTGCTTATATTATGATGAAAAATTTAATATAGTTAATGGTTACCTCAAAAATTACTCCCTCTTGGAAGAAAACTTTTCTATAAACCAGCATTGGACTTTTCCTTTTTGTTTTTTCCCTGAACAATCAAATTATTCTCCATGCCCATGAAATGAAAACATTTTGTCTGCTTGTAAAAAATTGTGTTAATTGTTACAGTCTATTTGGCCAGTTTTCTCAGTTTTCTCTTTGGGTACATTTTTTCCATTAAACAGAATGGCCTTCAGAGCAATGACAGTGACAGTGTTCTTTCCCAGCTAAAGTGTTTTCTTTTATCAAAGGGTTGCAACACACAGCAGTTTTTGCTCCTCATCGTCTTTCCTTTGGGAGAATGACTATTTATAAATACTTGTCTAGAATACTGTGCACATTTCCCAGAGTAAATGCCCCAGCTTTGATGATCATTTCATGGTGAAAGCCTTTGGAAATCAGCACACTTTCTCTTCCACAGATGATACTGCCAGGGGGCACACTGGACTCAGAATGTTTGGTCAGCATTATCATGACCTTTTCCCCCCTTTATCACACCTCTCCGGAGGACTTCGACCTTCTGGTTTCTTCAGTAAAATGGGAGTTACGTATCCTCTGCCTTGCAGTAAACACCGTAAACAATATCTAAGTCCCTCTTTGACTTTTCAGAATACTCAACTCTTACCTGAGTTAAAGCACTGTGTCAATGTGGACTGTCCTTCACACTGAAGTGCTTTCTCCTCTGCTCAAATTGGAGTCTTCTCTCTGAAGCAGGAAGAAGGAAAGACGCCTTGGGGCCTGCCCAGTGGCGCAGTGGTTAAGCTCCCATGTTCCAATTCTCAGTGGCCCGGGGTTCGCCGGTTCGAATCCTGGGTGTGGACATGGCACCGCTTGGCACGCCATGCTGTGGTAGGCGTCCCACATATAAAGTAGAGGAAGATGGGCAGGGATGTTAGCTCAGGGCCAGGCTTCCTCAGCAAAAACAGAGGAGGACTGGCAGTAGTTACCTCAGGGCTAATCTTCCTCAAAAAAAAACAAAATGAAAAAGAAAGAAAGAAGGACGCCTGAATCGAGACTTTAACTCCCTTTTGTTTACACCTGAGTTACTTAAATATGGATGATTGATACTGTCCCATTCTCTGAGGCCAGAAAGGAATGCACATCTTTTTAACATTTTAATATATGAGAACTATTGCATTTTCAAATTTGGCTCTCCTGAGGACAAACTTTCATTTTTCTTCCCCTTTTTGTATTTGCCTATGTTTCTAGTTAGCCTAAGTGTTGATGATGGGCGTTACTTCATTCTCCAGGGATAAGGGATCGGATATCTTTTTGATCTTTCCTTATATATGGGAAGTGCAAGATTTCCAAATTTGACTCTCCTAGGAAGCAGCCTTAATATTTAAGTCCTTTTACCCCCTGGAACTAGATGGAGCCCATAATTATGAATTTCTTGGAATTCAGAACAATTTACATTATTTTAAAGATCTTCATTGTTTCCAGGTAAAATAAAGTGACGTCTCCCTATCAATCTGATATATGTTTACTGTATTAAGAGTTATTTACTCAGCCGTCTACGTAGTAGTCATTAAAGTCTGGCATTGGTGATTCACATGGATGCTGGAAAACGGGACATCAGACATGTTCAGCTCCAAGCTGTGTAACACACAACTGGGCCTTGTTGCACAGGGTTCTGAGGTGCAGTCATCTCATTGAGAAGAGGTATTTTTAGAAGGCATTTTGGCATCCAGTTGGCCTACGAGGTCATGTGTTTCTGGTTGAGATTGCGATCAGTATCTCTTGGTCTTCAGAACTAGATTTATATCACCTGAAGTGGAAGAAGCTTTCTTTTCACCTTAATACTATGGTTGAAAAGCTGCCTCTTCATGGAAAGTCACTTCTTTTATCCTCCACCTTTCCAATTAAGGCATATATAAGTTCTAGCACCCCTTGTCATGTTAGGAGATTCTTCCTGGAAGCCAGCCTCCAAATGTTTTGGATAGCCATGTTGAGATCCTGTTTAAGTAAATCTGACGTAATTTTTGTACTCCTTAAACTAGGTTTTAAAAATATTTACTTGTTCATGATTAGAAACAATCTCCAATCTACTGGATGTCATGGTACATTAAACCATTAAGGCTCTGATTTTTGATGTCATGGGGCAAGTGTTATTTTAAAGTCCAATTGTGTATCAGTCAGGGTTGTCCAGAGAAACAGAAGCAATAGGATATATATAGAGAGAGATATATATAAAAGAAGATTTGTTATAGGAATTGATTCAACATGGTTATGGAAGCTGAGATGTCCCACAAGCTCCTGACTGTGAGCTGGAGAACCAGGAAAGCTTCTGGTGTAATTCAGTCTGTGTCCAGAAGCCTGAGACTTGGGGGCCTGGTGGTGGAAGTCTTGATCTGAGTCTGAAAGTCCAAGAGCCAGGAGCACCGATGCCCGAGAGCAGGAGAAGATGGATGTGTCAGCTCAAGCAGAGTGGTGGAATTTGTCCTTCCTCCACCTTTTTGTTCTATTCCAGCTGTCAGTGGATTGGATGATTTCCACCCACATTGGGGAGGGCCATCCTCTTTACTCAGTTCACCAACTCAAATGCTAATATTGTGAGGAAACAATCTCACAGACACAACCAACAATAATGTTTTACCAGCTATCTGGGCATCCCTCAGCCCAGTCAAGTCGACAAATAAAATTAACCATCACAAGTCCACCCCTTGTCAGCTTGACAACTATACATAGCACCTTAAATCATACTTAATCTCCAAATAAAAATAATACCAAGGTCCACCTAACATGATACAACTTATCTTGCATACATCTGAAAACACACTAATCCCTTCCCCACAAGAGGAGATAAAGTCCTTGGATGATGTTTACTCTTCTCCTCATATCCTGTAACTTAAATACTGTGATGTAAAATTAACAATCCTTGAATACAATACAGAGTCAATACATCTTATGTTACATGATAAAAGAATAAGAGAAGAAATAAGAAAACAAAGATGTTTGCTTAATGTATTTAGATATAGACACACAAACTTACTCATAACTCAATAAAGAGAAAATAATCATGGTAGTTATAGTCCTTGTTTCTGTAACTAGTCACATGGTCACAGCTGGGTTTTATAATGACCTTCTTCTACTACCCATTCTGTACTCCCTTTGCCTTCACTAAGCACCTCAGCTGGTTGTGGTTCTTTGCCCTGATGGAAGACCCAAACCTTCTTTCTTGAAGGATCTGGGCCATCAGCAGTCCTGCCTAGATTGGGTTGTTGTAGTTTTCCATTGACCTTAATCACAGGAGGTGGTAATACTAAGAGACATCTTAAAGGATCTCCTGTATTCCAGACATACTCCTCCTTACGTCCGTTGTGGAGTAACAGTCCAATTTCACCTTGGTAATCAGGATCAATCACCCCAACCAACACTAACTCCATTCTTTACCTGTTGGTTCAGAGGCATGAGGAGCCCAGAGTATCTGGGTGGCTGTCTTAACTCCCTGTTCAATGAAATCATTGTCATGTCTCCTTGTGGAGGCATTCCTCTCTCTGGAACTAAGACATCTAGGCCAGCAGAGAACAAAGTCATGGGAATAAGAATCAAAAATTTTGCTATGGGTCACTAGGGGTAATAGTGAGGGATGCCACCCCCATTCTGCCCCCCCCCCCCCCCCGCATTCCTGGACCCATGAATCCTGGCTATTAGAGAAACCACACTATATGTTGGGCACTGAGTCAGAGCATATACAGCCTCCTTGAGAACCTTGCCCCAGGCCTGCGAGATATTGCCACCTAGCTGGTGCTTTCTGTCATGGGGCCAGTCTTATTTTAAGGTTGAATTGTTTCCTAAAACCCCAGCTGTACAAGTATGACTCAAGGAAGTCACTTAACTTTTTTCTTTTTTTTTTTTCTGCTTTATCTCCCCAAACCCCTACTGCACACAGTTGTATATCTTAGTTGGAGGTCCTTCTAGTTGGATATGGGACACCGCCTCAACGTGGCTTGACGAGCGGTGCCATGTCCGCGCCCAGGATCCGAACCCTGGGCCCCCTCAGCGGAGCGCGCGAACTTAACCACTCGGCCATGGAGCCGGCCCCGTTAACTTTTTATCTTTTTAGTGAGACACTTCTGGAGGAATTTTTCTTTTAATGGGACTTAATACTTATGGTAACAATGTGAAGCAGAGCATCAGGACAGAGGAGTTCTCAAAAATCTGTGTCTGATTTGCTTATCATTCCAATCTAGCCAGCTCCATTATTTACACCAGAATTTTCTACCTGCAGAATATGACCTTCTATATTCTAGATTCAAGAAGAACATGTCTCCACCAGAAGTGGATGAAGGACAACAAAATTTAAAAAAGAAGTCTGTGGACCAACAGTGGCCAAGGTAGACCTTTCCAAATGGCTATTGGATTGTGTTTCTTTGAATTTAAGTAAAGAGTCTTCTCTTATTCTCTGTATGTGGAGGCTGTCTTTTGATGTCAGCAGCCATAGCTGTAGTTTGGAGAGTTATTACAACCTCCATAGCAGCCACATGATTTCCTTTCCCCCTCCCCACATTGTCTCATCTTCTCAGCATTTTACATCTGGTACCATATTGCTTGTACCTAGCCTCCATGGAGAATTTCACCTCCATTTTCTAGACATTGTTATACTTGGCATGATTGTCCTTATCCTCATGTCCAAAATATGTTGTCACCAATTTGTCAAAATATGTCAGCAATATCAAAATATATTGTCACCTATTTTATCAGTTGCTGAGGTGTTTCTTATCCTTTGTACTTTTTTAGAAGGAATTTATTATTAATTAATGAGCTTGTTTCTTAGATTTACAAATAGTTCTTCCACTCTTATCTGTTGTCAATATTTAAGATAAAGTTCTTTCCAACAGCTCACTTCCTTGGCTGATCTTCAAATCTAGTAGCCACCATGATGTGAGAAGGATCACGCCACCTTCCTTCCTATTCGTTCCTTGGTTATGTACAAGACGGAATAAATATCCTTCTAAAAATATTTTGGGTGAGGAAATAAAGATGATACCTATTATGTTAGCTGGAATATGTGATACATCTCTGGAGAAATAAGCTTATTGTAAATAATTAGGTTTCTGGCTTCAGCTCATGATTCAAATGCTCTTGAAGAATGAAGGATACATATGAGATATACATTGCGGAAGTGATGTATGTAGGGCAGTCAGCTGTATGCATCATCTATTAATTATAAGGATAAGTTATTATTGACTTGACTAGTTCACTTGTTTGTTTCTAGAAGCGTTTTAAAGTACTAAAACATACATACAAAAGGAGGGAGTAACAATTTTTCTTATAAATTATCTAATATAATTGCAAATGAGTCTCAAAATCTATTCAGTTAAAATGTAAAAATAAATAAATACTAAAAATCAAAAACCAAAACAGTCGACACTGCTCTAAGCAGCAGCTGTGGCCTAAGTTGCTTTCTTGGAGACCGCAGAGATCCTAATGTCACATAAATACTGATGTTGTCATAGCTGCCAGTTCTCAGAGTATGTTGCTGTAGATTGTGAAAATTCTTGAGATGAATAGGTAATTGTTTGTTTAGTAATGAAACTAGTACAATTTGAGGTTAAAGACTTTAGATAAAAATAATACATATTATTTTGCAGCATAAAATACCTTTTGTAATCATTCTGCAATAGCCACTAGTATTTTGGTGATTATTCCTACATCATTCACACACACACACACACACACACACACACACACACACAGATATAACAATGATAAGATCATATAAGCAATTGTATAGACTCTTTTTCGAGTGAGTAATGTATTGTTTTTCTCTATTTCCTGTTTGCTTGGCTCTACTCCTCTTTATCCACATCAGACTCTGTCCCTACTCTAGTTACTCCATGGCAATGTGCTTATAATTTCATATGTCTCACTATGCTCATATATTGTATATATGATATATATAGGGTTTACATATTTATAGTAAACGATCTTTGTATAGTCTATACACGTATCTTTTTTTCTGTATTCTGCAATACAAATGTTTCATTTCTATCATCAAACATACCCAAACTCACACTTATTCATATATGTTATCATTGTTAACTTTTAGAAACCTAGGCTCAAAGAATCCATATTCATTACTTAAGCATCCCTTGTGGAAATCCTGCCATGTCAGTTAGTATGCCTCCAATTTATTTCTTTTAATTCCTTCATAATAAATCTGGTAATGATTTATTCATCCATATGCTTACTGATATCACTTATTGATATCACTTACACTGTTTCTGTTGATTTTTACTACTACATGCTATAACAAAGATCCTGTACTTTCCTTAAATCCTCAAATTCTTTTTTTCTTCCTAAGTGGGATAGATTCCCATGAGAAGACTTTTTGGGTCAAAGATTCTGTTAGTATTATCCATTCATTTTCTAAAATGGCTGTGGAAATTCACAATCCTCTGGCAGTATGTGAGTCTCCCCTGTATCCAGGCCGTCTGCTGTTATTATCCATTGTTTAAATTTTTATCAGTGTGGCGGATGTTACCTAATATCTCCCTGTTAATTTAATTTGTGTTTGAGCATCTTTCCACGTGTTTATTGGCTGATCATTTTGCTTTTATGTGAGTTGTTTTCTTATTGTTGGTTAGAGCTAGACTCAGCGGCACTAAATGAAACACTCCAAATAACAGTACCATGAACTATATAGAAAGTGGATTCTCCTTGTTAAAAAAGAGATCTAGAGGGAGGCTGTGCAAGAGTTGGGGCTTTCTGCTGTGACCTGGGCTCCGGGTCCCCTCTGTGCTCTGCATGCTTAGCATATTCTCCTTGGTCCTCTGTCGTGGGCTGGAACCTCAGCCATTAAATCTACGTTGCAGACACTGAGAAGCAGGGAGAGAAGGAACAAGTGCTTGCTCTGTCCCTTTCAAATAAATCTTCCTTAAATGCACCTATTCGTTTTTCCCACCTATTTCACATTGGCTGGAAGGTAGGTACCGCTGCACATAGTTATCACATTGTTTGTGAAAAGTAGTGTTTTACATTTTTGGCAGAAGGCCAGGCTTAAAAGCAGGTTTCTATTATTAGGAAAGAAGGTGAGAATACACATGAGGAGGCCACAGGCATTCTCTGCCACCCCTTTCCTTTCCTATATTGCTGTTGGATTGTCTTTTCCATCAAATTTTAGGTACTCCCTGCCACCTACGTTGCAAATACTAGCCCAAGTATATCGTTTGTCTATTAAATTTGTTTATGAAAAATTTTACTGCATAAAAGTTTTAATTTTCATATAGTCAAATATGTCCTTTTCCTCTAAGTTTTCTGTGTTGGTTAGACTCTCTTCCCAAATGATCAAATATACGTAATTATGAAAAGTTTTTCTAAGCCTATTATTGGTTTACTTTGCATATTTAAATATTTTTTATTGAAATGTATTTGACATGTCACATTGTGCAAATTTAAGATGTACAACATGTTAGTTTGGCACATTTATGTATTGTAATATGATTGCCATTATGGCAATAATTACCCCTCTATCATGTTACATAATGATCCTTTCTTTTCAGTGGTTGGAATCATTAAGTTCTAGTCTCTTAGCAAGTTTGATGATGATAATACATTTTTGTTGTGTAGATTTAAATATTTAATCAGATCTGTATATGCTTTTATAAATAATGTGGTTAAGGGTCTAAAATAACTTTTCTGTGTGGATATTAGGTGTGTCACGATTTTTTATTAAAATGATAAAATTCATTACCCTTTTCTCACTGAATTAAAATACCACCCTTGCCATTTATTCTGTTTTCATATATATTAAAATCTGGACTTCCTCTTCTTACCTGTTTCCTCTTGTTTTATCAACACCCTACTGATTTGAACTAATAATTGTCTGAAGGTGACACACTGCAGTGCTCAGGCCAGATCCAGCCCGCTGCTTGTTCTACTGGAACAGGATCATGCCCTTTCATCTGCGTGTCATTTATGGCGGTTTTTGTGCTGCATTAGAAGAGTTGAATAGTTATGACAGAGATTGTATTGCCACAAAGCTTAAAATATAACCTGTCTGTCCCTGTGAAAAAAGGTTTGCTGGTCCTGAAGGACTAATCGGGTGGCTATTCACCAAATTTATAGGTATTCAAAAACTAAACATCTGCTGATGTTTAAATATCACATATGTTAACTGTTCTGAGCAATAAATAAGATGACATATATAAATACCAATACAAATTATGAAATTAACAAATTATCAAAACCAATTTTTGACGTCAAAAAAGATTGTTAATTAAGTACGGAATTGGATAGTAAGACATTTCTTATTAGTACTTATTTTTCAGTATTAATGAAGTTGTCATTTTGGGAGTAAACATCCCTAATAGAGGTCATATTGCATGGCATTTTAAATATTTTTGTTGTTTTTATTACAGGAAACTTCAAACATACATTTAAAAAAAATAGAACAGAATAATAAACCCCTAAGTGCACATAACCTACCTTCAGTAATTATCACCAAATGGCTAATCTTCATCCACTTAATCTCTTTCTACAACCTCAAATTATTTTAAAGGAAACTCTCACATTATAGTATATCATCTGTGAATGTTTGAGCATGCATTGTTAAAGGTTAAGGACCTTTTGTTTTAAGAAATTCGCGTTACTATTATCACACTGAAAAATATTACCGTTACTTTCTTTTTATAATCAAATAGCCAATAAGTGTTCAAGTTTCCATATTGCTTCATAAGATTCTTTTCATAATTGGTTTCTTCTAATCGAGATCCAAATGAGTCCCTCAAATTGTAATTAGATTATGTTTCCTGGGTATCTTCCAGTCTATGAATTCTCATATCCTTTTTACCTCCTTGCAATGAATTAATTGAAGATGTAGGCTGGTTTGTTCTTTATAGAGCCCCACATTGTGGATTTTGCTGACTGCTAACTTTTTCACATATTTTTCTGTTGACTGTAATTCCTGTATACTGGTTGTTAGAGATAGAGGCTGGATAAGATTCAACTCCACATTTCTTTTGACCAGTATTTTTCATTGATTGTGTTGTGTATCCCATTTTTTTTTTATCACGATGTACATGACGTCTAGGTTTCTCTTGAATACAAGCTCTCAATTATTGTGAACTTGACACATTTGTTGTACAGTTATCCTTCAGCTGTTCACTAATGATTTGTTGATCATCATTGAGGTTCATTATTTTATTACGGTTTGCAAAGTGGTGATATTCTGAGTTTATCATTCTTTCTTCATTATTACCTGAAAATCTTCTAGAAAGTAAAACTCTCATAAACTCTCTGGTACACTTACCTACAGTTCCTGTAGAAGAAAAGCAAGGTAGATGCTTGATTCTTTTTCTTTAATTATTTACAACTTTGCAAAATATTTTGGTTTCCCAGCATCCTCTAAACATAATCATTATGTTTTTTATTGGTTGGATTGATTGCTTGTTGAGTACACTATGCTCAAATTATCCCAGATTTGGCTAGTAAAACTTCCTTTTGTTGCTTTTTAAGTCCTTTTCATTAGTCCTCAGCAGTCTTCTTTACTTGTCTGTTAAATGAGATGATCCAGATTCCTCCTGTGTATATTTGGACACAGACCTGGAATCCCATCGGGTTTCTGAGGACTAGAACTTGAAATTACTTTTTATTTTTCACATTGTTTCATAAATGTGTTAATAAGAAAATGCTCCAATATTGATTTTCCCATTTCTGAATTCCATTTCTCATATTTTGTCATAAATAGCTCCCAAAATGTGTAAAAGAAATGTTTACGCCTACCAGTCTTTTTATATGAAACTGTAACATTTGCTTCAAGATGTAAAGAAAACTATAATGTATTCTTGCTTAATAAGTGACTTTATCACTAGATGTAAGCATACTTAAAGAAAAATAATAACTAAAGAAACAAAAACCCTCATAATATTGAAAGCCAGAGTTCAGATTTCTCCTTTTGAGACTAGAGTAACTGAAGTGTTACTTATAAATTATTATCTATTTTAAACTCAGATATCATGAAAGAATGCATAGATTTTTAAAAATAATATGTTACATAATTTACAACTCTTAAAAGATTATAGATCAGGATAGTTTTTAGGCAAAGCATTTTAAAAGCAATGATATAAATACATTAGATGAGTAATTTGTGTGCTCCAATTTGAAATTGCACGGGAATATGGATACATTAGTGTTGACATTAGCATGAAATACTTCTAGATCCTGACCAACAGCCTTAGTTTGCAAACATTTTGAAAGGACGTCATATTAATGAAGTTTCATTAATGGCTTATTTCTGCATCATGGGTTATGAAAATTACCTCTGGGCCAAGTCTTAGAAAGCATTTAGCATAAATTTTCTAAATTTTTTTTGGAAATAGCTAATGTGGTTATATTCTGTCAAATATGTACTCAGTAGAGGGTTTCCTGTTAATGTAAATATATTTACAGTAACAATGTAAGAACAACATAGTAACAATATAGCTTTCATGAAAATTAGAGTAGTTCACTGTGTTATAGCTGCCAAGAAAAGAGTATAATATAAGATGCATTTTTTATTAGATTTTCACATTTATTTAATGATCTATAATTTGACAACTCAATTCTGAAAATTACTCAGGAAATCACAATTGGAAATATATATTTAAATTTTATGAGTTTCTGTCAGAAGAGAAGTCCAGATATCCGGAAGGAACATCCTAGTGTAAACAAGAAAAAAATGCTCATTAAATATGAAACATACACACACACACATGCACACACACACACATACATATAAAACTTGCAGGAAATTATTGGATACTGACTGAAGCATAAAAATGAACTGAAAATAGGAAGCTAGAGATGTGAGGAACTTATAAACTTGTTACTTGCTCTTGGGGTGATTTTGAGCCTCCATCTTTTGGATGGTATGTACCCTGCAGGGGACAAGAGACAAAGTCAGGACACACGTAAGATGGTGTGACTCATAGGAGATGCCTATCTAAAGCCGAAGTCCTGGGGAGTGACATGCTTAGTGAGTGAGAGAAGTAAGAAAGATGCTTTACGTAGAAAGAAAAAACATGCTAACTTTTCTTCCTTGAATTTGGCACCAGGGCTTAAGAGGTGCGTAGATAGCTAGCCAGTCTCCTGAAAATTCAGAACCTCAAACTGACTATCATATATGGAATAGATTTGTGACCTGAATTTACCATACTTCTGATTCCAAGCAATCTTATGCTGTAATTATTCTCGAATTAGTTCCTGGTTGATAATGCTTACAGACAACTGGCAGAAGCAATCATAGTTTCTCTCTAAAGAAACCCCTCTTAAATACAGGGCTGAGAATTTCACAGATAAGGTTTCATTAACATAAACTCACAATAAAACATCAGGAATTATATGAGAAAAAACAGTTTTATGAATGAGACAATAAGACCAAGCAGAATAGAAAACAGAGTCAGACTCTCAGTGTTCTCAGATTTTAGAATGATGTCAGAATGTAAAAACTGTGTGTGTGTGTATGGATGTATGTGTATATGTATATATATATCTCTGAAACCAGTATATGTATATAATATAGTATTTAAATGAAAAATAAGTATATATATGATTTATATATATAAATCAAAATTTATATATTTTGATATATATTTATATATATTTATTTATTTATTCAAATATATATATATAAAGCAAAAGAATGTTTAGAATAGGACACTATGAAAGGGGCCAAACAGCTTAGTAAAAGAACCAAATGAAACTTCACAAAGTGAAAAGTAATGTTGAAATTAGTAATCAACCAACAGTAGATTAGACACAATAAAAGAAACAATTGGTGAGGTGGAAGGGAGACCTGAAGAAATTACACAAAAGACAGTGGAAGTGGAGATGAGGACTATGCAAGAGATATTGAGAGACATGAAGGATATTGAGAGAATCTAATATATGTCAAAACACTCTTTTTATCTATAAACCAGGTGTATTGCCCTGTCTTTTTATATACCACCTAATATCTTTCAAGATAGGATTAAAAATTTCTCCAAGGATTACAATTTTCTCCAAGAAAAATATTTTGAATTTTGCATAAGCTCTATTCTTATTTACCTTCTTCAAAATTGATCTGTAGATTAAATGTCATTCCCAACAAAATTATAATGGGTTTTGTTGTGAAACTTAACAATTATAAAATTAATGTAGGAGAGAAAGGATCTAAAAGAGGCAAGACACATTGAAAAGAATGAACAAGCTTAGGTCTTGGCTAAAACAAACAGCAACAATTTTTCATATAACTCTAGCTATTAAGAAAATGTTGAATTAGCACTGAGATATTCAAAATAGAGTCCAATGAAAAAGAAGAGAGATAAACAAATCCACACAAATATGAAAACTGCATGATAGAGGTGTCTTTGCAGATCAGTGGGGAAATTAATAATGCTTTCAGAACAATTGAATCTGCATGTGAAAATATTTGAAATTTGTCACTATGGTAATCTCAAATCAATTCCAGTTGGGGTAAAGATTTAAGTGTGCAAAACAACCATCTTTTAAAATTTTTGAAGTAAATAATGGAAAGATCTTTTTGATATCTATGCAATAAGGGAAATAGTTAAGCAATACATTAACAATAAATGATAAATAAAAATATGTAAACAATAAGAACAATATTAAGAAATTTGGCTCCTGTAAAATTAAGACTTTTTTTTTTTGAGGAAGATTAGCCCTGAGGTAACTACTGCCAGTCCTCCTCTTTTTTTGCTGAGGACGCCTGGCCCTGAGCTAACATCATGCCCATCTTCCTCTACTATATATGTGGGACGCCTGCCACAGCGTGGCTTGCCAAGCGGTGCCATGTCCACACCCGGGGTCCCAACCGGTGAACCCCGGGCCGCCGAGAAGTGGAATGTGCGAACTTAACTGCCGCGCCACTAGGCCGGCCCCAAATTAAGACTTTTTAATCTAAGCTTTTCATAAAGTATAAAGATAAGCCGTAAACTCATCTTCATTAACATAAACTTGAAGATGTATGTGACACATGTAACTGACAAAGGATTAGTATCAAGGGTGTGTGAAAAATCTCCTATACACAAACTAAAATCTCTAGAATCACTCTGTAAAATGGCGAAAAGTCATAAATAGATATTTTCCAGAAGAGCAAATAAGAATGATTAATAAATCTATAAAAATACATTCAATATTACTGATAATTAGGGAAATACAAATTAAAAACAAAATGAGATGTTGTTTCAGATCTATCCTAAACATCCATAAATCAAGTTGTTAGGGTGTATAGAACATTTGCAATTTTGCCTGCTGGTGAGAGGTAAATTGGTGAACTCTCCTTGTGAAATGTTTTGTCATTACCTTGTAAATTTGATATGTGCATGCTTTATAACCTGATAACTTCAGCTATAGGAATATAGTTCTGGAGAGGCTCTTCTTAATATGGATGAGAAGACAAGAATATTCATGGCTATATTTCTTCTTATAACAAAAAGTCAGAAATAAACCAAACGTCCACTGACAGAACAATGAGTATGTAAATTGTGGTATATTTATACAGGGGAGTACTATGCAGCAGTGAAAATGAACTATATTAAATGTATAAACATGCAAAATTAATGATATAATAGAAATGGAGAGCATAAGACTCAAGAATGTGGTTACTTTATTGTGGGTGGGAGGTGGAATGGGAGGATCATTATTATCATTCTCTTTAGTCAGTATGTACACGGGTGCTTGTTTCTTTTCTTTTTGGGGCCCCACATAAATTTGGTCATGCCTTTCCTCAAAGATTTGCATTAAATCGTGAGCTTTACCAGGACTGCATCAATATGTTATTAATTTGTCTACCTGCAAAGCCTAGAACATAAGACTTGACACATACTTATCATACAAAATGGATGATGAGCTATAGCCTTTATTATTGTTAAAGTATTCCTAGTTAACAGTTTCAGATTAAATTTCTCCCCATGCCAAAGTGAGCAATTGGTATTTTACTCTAATGGGAATTTAATTTAGATTGGACAGAATTTTACTATTTTCTAAGATGCAGAGGGCATTGGTATTTTAGATTTTTTGGACAAATATGTTAAAAATCATCATGATTTTCCAGAACTTTTCACTTCAACAGTAGTATCCTCATATATTCCTCAAGCTTCCCCAAACATAGACTATTAATGGGGTAGAGACTATTAACTGGTAGAGAAAGATATATAGAGGCAGAAAGATTTCCAGGATTCTCATACTCATGAGTAACATACCCATGATTGAGGAAATTGTATATTAAAGAATATAATGAAAAGGAAAGGATGAAAAATAAGCAAGAGGAACATCCCCCAAATCTAGTACTTCCCCAAATAAATGACTTCTCATTATCATTCTGAAATGGTTTGCTTAAAAATCAAAGCAGAATTATTCTAAGACCACATCTGTGACATTATTTTATTTTTCTTCTGGTGTCCTTTCTCTGTACTGAGTCACAGAACATTCTATCCTCTGATCCAGTCATGTGGAATGTTTAATTGACTTCATCTTGGGTTGAAATGAGGTTTATAATGTAGGGATCAGACTGGCTTTCTATGGCTCCATCCCAAAGATCAGAGTTCCCTTCTGCCTCTCTCGTCTTTATTAACCTCCTCCGTAACAAAAGCACCTCATATCGTATGTCACATTTGCCCTTAATTTGCAGGTGGAGACTGTTCTTTCAGAAACAAATGATTTTATAATTCTCCCTGGTTCCTGCTCGGTTTTCTTTCTAATTTCTCTTCTTGAAGTCATAATCCTCAAAGGAATCTTTGTTCTGATAAAATTACTTTTCGGAGTTCTATTTTCTCTCTCATTCTTTTGACTTTTGTTTTTTGCCAAACCAATTTATTTCCTAAATCGTATCCTCTTTTACTTTATACTTGCTCTGGACAAAACACAATCCTGTGATAACAGTGATCATTTTCTTGCTCTTTTCTGTGATATTATTTCTTCAGCATATAGGTTATTGTTTTAAGGTGTCTATGTCTGTAAATAAAGAAGGATGAAAATGATGATAATACTAATTAGCAATTCCAAGAGTATGGTTGCCCTCCCTACACTGCACCCACACTCCATTATACGCACTCTGGTCATCCTGGGCATCAAAGAGATTTGATCTTTCTGTCTTGCATGGTATGCTCAGGAGTGGCTCGGGCTAGGCTTGGGTGGGTCGGTGCACATCGAAGACAGATTTGCTGTGCACGTTTGGGACAGAATATTCTTGTATTTAAGAAAGAACTATGAAAACTATATTTTTCTGTCTCTTACTAGATATGAACCCCAAAACATGTAGCTTTAAATTTCCTGGCATCTACATGGGGAGACCCAGTCTTAGAGTAAAACTTAACACTGTGCGCTTGAGGAGAGTTAGAAAACGTGGGTCCGTGATAACATCCCTGAGTGCTGAACCCCATCCTCACCACAGCTTCCTCCTGTGCCAACTAATAACTTTGCTTATTCTTTGAATCCAGTTTAAGTTGGATTTTCCATTACTTCCAATCAGATCCATCCTAAGGGTACACTAGCTTTCATGAAGTGTCTATTCTGTGTCATATCATGAGGTTGACATTTTAATATTTTATAACTCTTATAGGCATTGCTTAAAAGCGTGTTCTCTCAACCTCAGTGGATTGATTTAGGGGCCAGATAAATCTTTGCTGTGGGGGACTGTCCTGTGCCATGTAGGATGTTTAACGATGTCCCTGGCCTTTACTTGCTATGTGCCAGTAGAACCTGCCAGTTGTAACAACCAAAATGTCTCCTGATATTGCCAAGTATCCTCTGTGAGACAAAATCATATCTAGTGGAGAAAAACGATGTTAAAGGAAGGCGTATTTATCTTATTTACACATTAAGAAACGGAAGATGATAAGTGAAGGGATCAAAGATTACAAAACTAGAATATGAAAGCATCAAGATTTGAACTCGTCTTTGTAATCCTCAAACTTTAGCTCTTTAACTTCAATACTCCATGGAAAAAGAAGTCCAGTGACTGCATATATACCCATTGGAAGGTAATTTAGTCAGATACGAGGTGGTGGTTGTTATTGCAGTGGTATATCGTACTGGTATGCTGAAAGAGCAGTGCCCAGCAGGGTGCACTCGTAAAGGAACTCGTCCTTCCTCCTAGAGTTCCCGAGTGGGCTGTGTTGTCCTTCCATTTGGATGAGTCTCACGCAAGTGCCACAACTTCTTCAGTTGCCGTTGGATAATATAAATGTTTTCAGGCTCTTTTAGTTCCAATAAAAATCTAATTTCAGGAATTAAATGGCCAGCCCAATATAATTTTCCAATGCCTCGTTTTCATTTAAATTTAATTTTCTTTCCTCTTACAACTCAGTCCTATTTCAGGCTAGAAGCTGCAGTGAGGCAGAGTGGGAATTGTGTTCAGCTTTTTCTCTTTTTCCAGTTGCATTTCTCCTCCTCCCCTACTCAATGTTTCCTGGTTTCTACTCTGAGGCTAACGTCTGAAAAGGAAGAGACTTGGAAGGAGGAAGAACTTCGCTTCCTTGGTGCCGGTGTTCTTTGGTCTCGGTGCTTTCTGGGCTTGGTGGATGTTCTGAGCTGACTTTTCTTGTGAAATTCTTTGGAAGCTAATCTAAGATGTTGGTTTCTCTCGTTGTTACTGAGATGATGCATTTCCTTTGCGTTGCCATGCGTGATTCTTGTCTCAGGCCTCAGACATTTGTCTATCATCTATATTTGGGTGAACTAAAATAAACCCAGTCTTGTTCACTACCAAAGTTTTCACATGTGATCAGCTGGGAATATGACTTTTGACTTATCGTTGCCAGAAGTATAACCCTTTCTACTTTCTATGTCTCTAGCCAGAATACCACCCATATAGCCTCTTACTTTAGAATCTTCCAAGCTGCGGTCCAGTGTCAGTCTCAACGTCTCCTATAACTTCTAAGAGGCACAGGTCAATCTCTAGGAGCCATCCCTCTGATGATTCTCACTCAACCAGACAGAGAGGGAATCCATCCCTCCTCTCTTGTATGAGATGTAAGGAAGGAACATGCCACAACATGTTCTTCCAAACAAATTCCTCCAAAAGGAAAGTCTTTCTGCTCATTTCTTTAGTCTCAAACCTCTTACTTACCTTGGAAGAAGGTGATGGGCTGAAAGTCACCGCACAGGTTTCGGTCACTAATATCTCAAGTCCTGCATTCATGGGCCAGCTCTTCACTGTGAAATATGGGGATACTTGTCATTTTTGTGTTGTTCTCAGCTTGTGTGACCTCTCCCAAAACTGAGACAGAAACTGTCCACTTTTGGCATCTTGTTAGGCAGAGATGAAACATGGACATGTTGCAGTGCATACGCTGGGAAGATTGGTGGACTCATGGAGAGAGCTGGCTGTGGTCTTGGCTCTGTCTGGTACTAACTCAGTGACCTTGGAGAAGTCACTTGGCCTTTTTAAGCCTCAGATTCTTCGTCTGTCAGAAGGAATACCATGTTTACTTTATTGGACTTCAATGCCTAACATAGTAGCTTCACAATAAGATGTTTGTGGGATGTAATTGTAGAGTATGTACTTCTTTGTCTTGCCATTTGATGTATCACTAGTAGAAGTGAAATTAGCCAACAATGTCGTTAAATGTCAAGTTATGTACCTGTCCTTTTATTTGTTTGACAAGAATTAGAAAGAGCAGAGAAATATGTCTTTTGCTGAAAAAAGACAAAATGTTAGTTATTGTGACTATTTTAAAGCCTATATTTTATAGGTACTTAACAATATTGTACTTTTGTGGTTGTTGTTGTTGAAGATTCACCCTGAGCTAACCTGTTTTGCCAATCTTCTTTTTGTATGTGGGTAGCTGGCACAGCATGGCCACTGACAGATGAGCGGTGTAGGTCCATGCCTGGGAACTGAACCTGGCTGCCAAAGCAGAGTGTGCCAAACTTAATCACTAGGCCACTGGGACTGGCGCAGTACATTTTTTAGAATCCAAATATAAAATGCTTAATTTCTGGAACTCAAATCATTTGTATTATTTATCGTGTCACATCTGCATGGGAAGGGTGCCCTTGTCAGGTGAACTAGACGTTACAGTCAATTTCCTCACATCCATCTCGCCTCTTCCTGATTGCAGAGCCTTTGAGGTGATTGGCCAGAGCTCCACAGTTCAGCCCTGATTAATCTAAGTCAGTCATAATAATGTGCCTGTCCCTTAGCAACTGGGTCAGAAACCCTGCTCTAAGCACGGTAGTGATTGACACTCCCCTACGACTTTACGAATGGACGTGTGACCTATGTCGGGCCATGAAGACTGGTGGAGGGTAGTTTTCATGAGGACAGAGAAGCTCCTGCCACTTCTCCTGCAGCAGGCAGCACTGAGGAAGCAAATGCTACGAGAAGCCATTCCACAAAATGTGGGAGGAAGCAGCCTTTGGTTGAAGCTGAGCACTGGACCACAGAATGTCAGACTAGAAAGAGCCAGGATCTTCAGTGACTTTTCTGAACTGCCTTCCTCTGGACTTCCAGAATTATGAGCCAGTAGAATCTTTTGTCGATTTTTAATCATCACATGAAAAGCAACAAAAGTGCCCTCTGCTGAATGTCTTCTTTTCACTGTTACTCTTGTCTGGACTTTGGACCCTCAAATCATACAACGGGCTGATGTACTTATTTATTGAAATACAGCATCGTATTTGCTCTATTTAACACTTTCCATTTCAGCAAAAGTAGTAGCTTTGGAGTGAGTAGTTTTTATTTTTAAGCTGATAACTGTTTTTTTGTTTTTTTTTTTTTTCACCCCAAGGAAGATTAGCCCTGAGCTAAAATCCACCACAAATATTCCTCTTTTTGCTGAGGATGATTGGCCCTGAGCTGTCTGTGCCCATCTTCCTCTATTTTATACATGGGATGCCTGCCACAACATGGCTTAATAAGCGTTGTGTGTGTCTGCACCTGTGATCCAAACCCAGGCGAACCCTGGGCCACCCAAGCAGAGGGTGTGAACTTAACCACTGTGTCACTGGGTGGGCCCCTGATAACTTTTTAAATATGTGATTTTAAAAATATGAAAAATTCCCAAGACTATAGCATCCTTTCATAGTCACAGTGT
This sequence comes from Equus quagga, assembly GCF_021613505.1. Taxonomy (NCBI): domain Eukaryota; kingdom Metazoa; phylum Chordata; class Mammalia; order Perissodactyla; family Equidae; genus Equus; species Equus quagga. The sequence continues at coordinate 8,682,691 of NC_060268.1, read as the reverse complement.
GTGGTATTTTCATATCTATTATACATATGTGTATTTTAAGAAACTACTGGTGAAGTTATCCTGTTCCTGTGAGCTATTATTCCAAGTCACCCACATGCAGCCTTTATTCCTCACTGCAGTTTTATCCTGGCATCACTTCACTCGCTCAGTGAGCCTAGGACCTTGGCTTTACCTCTAAGGCAACTGTGCCCTCTTCTCTCTCATCACACATTTTTGTTTTTGACAAAGCTAAATATTGTTTAAATCATTTTACCCTTTTTATCCTTTAAGAATTTATTATATATATTATATATATAAAATGTTAGAGGAGAATATATATAAAATATATGTATATATATTTAGTATTGGAAGAGAAGGTAAAAGACAAATAAACCAAATGAAGCAGAACAAAAACCAAAAAACAAAAATAAACCAACGAAAACCTTTGCTAAAAGTTTTTAGTAAAACTCAAGTTAAAAAATGGCAGATTCTGTTTGAGGACAATATGCTAAGTGAAATAAGCCAGTCACAGAACAACAAATACAGTGTAATTCCACTCACAGAGGTATCTAAATTAGTCAAACTCACGGAAGCAAAGAATAGAATGGTGGTTGCCAGGGGTGGGGCGGGGGCGTGTATACAATTTCAGCTGGGCAAGATGAGTCAATTGTAGAGATCTGATGGACAACACTGTGCCTATAGATAACAACGCTGCAACGTACTCGTAAAAATCTGCTTAGAGGGCAGATCTCAGGTTGTGTTCTTACCACAACACAATAAACAAAAGAAAATCTAATGCCAGCTTCTGTTAAAAGAACAATTGATGTTTCTTTTAAAGATTTTGTTCGAATGACTTCAAAACATTAAAAGACCTAATTTGTCACATTTAGCAAGATCGAAATAGCCTTTTAAGTTTGGAGCGTGTGTCTTTTGAGGCCACCAAATTGCAAACTAAAAACCTTTAAAACAGATTAAGACATTTATGTTTAATTATCAATTAGCTAGCACCTTAAGCTAAAATTTATTCTAATATGCTACACGGAAGGCTGAAATAATTTACATTTGGGCTTTAAATATAATGTTCATAAGTTCACATGAATTGACTTATACTAATTGAAAGTACAGGAACATATTAAATTACAATATGTTTTAAGTAGCACAATAGGCAATATAAGTAGTTTTTCCTTTTATCTTTGTGTAATGTAATAAATATGCATACCTACTTTTTATAGAACATTGTAAAATTATTCTTTCTTTTGTTGAGAGTAGCTATCATCCAAGTAAATGTGGTTAAGAAATTTAAAATTGTAAGCATATTTTCAGGAATGTATTATCATTAATATACAATATAATAAACTAAACTTAGGCATTTATGGTATATGATGATTATTAATTTTCCTCTTTATACATAGTCTTGTTTACGCATCACATGATTACCATAGCAATTCTCAACTCATCTTCTCCCCACAGCCACGATAAACGCCTCATTCATTTTCCCTGTTATTTCGCATCTCAATAATCAGTTACTACCTTTCAATGGCCCTGTAGATTTTCTAGCACCACATTCCCCTATTTTTTCTGCAATTTGTCAGATTATTCTTTTTTTATCAATCCTGAATTGTTACTTTTATTGATCTTATTGATGTGGAAAACCACTAGGATATTTTCCCTTGGGGCCTTGTCCTTTTCCTTTCTTATTTTTTAGTAGATAGTAGTTCTAGTAATAATGGTACCAGTAGTTACGATATTTTAATGAGCACTTATATGGCAAATATAGAAACTTATCTTCCTTCTCTTGTTTAAGTTTTATGATCACTTTAACAAGGTGCCTAGAATTAGTGTTTACATTTTAGGAATGAAAACTGGAGGCTTAACGATGTTAATATTATTCCTTAGTGACATTGCTGTTAAGAGGTAGAGTCAGCAGAGGAAGCCGGGGCTTTCCCACTTTGGAGCCCAACGTTTTAACTCATGTTTTCTGCTTCCAGTTTGCTTGTGCGGCTTCATCTATTGTTTGGAGACAACTGACATTTGACTGTGTCCTGATTGACAAGTTTCATTCCTACAAATGGTGTGGCAGTTATGGCAGGCCTTGTGAGGTCTCTTCCTGACTCTTCTAACTCTTCCCAGATATTTTCCACTGCCTGAAGCATGGGAACTAGTCAGCTGTCTCAACCTAAATCCCAGAGGTCATCCTTAATTCTTTAGTTGCTGTGTCATACCTTTAGGAGCAGAACATACAACATTTTTCAAATTTTTACCTTTCTTACCCTCAACACAATGTTTGTCAGGAGTTGGTAAATATTTTCCAGGATTACCACATAACTTGCCACATCTATGTAATTATTTCAGAGAGTTTCTGACCAAATGATATTTCTCAGTCTCCATTGAACCATATTGCTTTACTTTTTAAAATCCTTTAAGATCTTCCAGGAAGCGCACATCTACTTCACAGAATGTCAAGGTCTCTGCACGCTGCATACACGCTCTTTTCTTCTCTGGAATAATCACGATTTGCTCTTAACTCCTTGACTTTATATTTTTTTGTATTCTCTTATGTTAGGCCAAAACCTATGCTGGAAAAAGTTATTATTCAAAGTGTTGACCTCTTATCTCTTAAATAGAAAATTAAGATGCCATTGGTTGAGATTTCTCATAAGTTATTTATTTGGTAGTGCTTTTATCTAGTTATTTAAAAAACGTTTACTCTTAGAAACCCAAGCCTGTAATATGAAGTCTGATTGATGATCATAATACATTAATTAGATAAAATGGGCCCACATTACTTAAATAGCTTGGCTTGCTATGGGCTACAGGACTGTCCCTATTTGGAGCTCAGAAGTAGGATGTATAGTCTTTACTTCCCTCAGTCATTGTTTTCAGTATCTGTGCCCCTAATTATGCCATTTTATAAATCTGATCATTCACAGGACTCCATGGAGCTTTCACCATTGATTGTGTTTCCTGTAAAGTACATGCATTTTTTCTTCCCATTTCCTGTCAATCAAACTCCTCTTTCATAAGTAAGAGTTTGGTGGAACTCAATCTTTGTTAAATAAGAAATATGCTATGTGAAATGTAACTCTTGCTACTGTGCATTAGAGCAAGTAACACACATGCATCCTTTCAGGAACATTCTAGAAATAATAACTGGAAGAATATTTATAATGCGTGAATTTCCATAGAGGCATTGTGATGTTAAAATTGAAGCCTGATGTGCCCCTGTAATTGTATATGAGCAATAGTCTCTCTACTTAGTCAGACTTTCTCCACAACCTAAATAAAGGTTCATTTGTTTTTCCTACTCTTTTGTCTTTTTAATGGCCATTGTGATAATCAGTCACTTATCTTTCAAAGGCGTTTTAGATTTTGGCACACCATCTTTTCCTTCGTTAGATTATTCCATTGTGGAAACTCCTTTACGTGAGGTTCAAAAGTATAAAGCATATTATGCATTGTAGTTGAACTGTTAAACTGTGTAAGTATGTACGTATAGTAATATGGGTGGTATTTTAATACTTAGTTGATAAATTTTCAGTAAAGAGACTAAATCAATGTGATGTTTGCCAGAGCAATATGTGCATATAGTATTAATGTGAATAAATAAGAGGTTGTAATTGTATGTATAGCTTAACATTTTTATATAAAATTATTTGACTTTCAGTCTTTTCACCGGTTCTTTTCTGTATCTTACCCTTAAACTTGAATGGTGTCCCAGGACAGGGTCATAATATCTTGGTATTTTATAATACCTATGCAGCATTTGATTACTGAGGGCTTCTGTCCAGGTAAGGCTCTTTCAGTTGAAAATGGAACTTCCACTGGCCTTTTACAATCACCAAACTTCTTTTATTTATTTATTTTTTTTTTTGTGAGGAAGATTGGCCCTGAGCTAATGTGTGTGCCAGTCTTCCTCTACTTTGTATGTGGGATGCCTCCACAGCATGGCTGATGAGTGGAGCAGGTCCACACCCAGAATCTGAACCTGCAAACCCCAGGCTGCCAAAGCAGAGCACATGGAACTTTAATCACTTGGCCATGGGGCTGGCCTTTTTTTTTTTTTTTTCTGTGAGGAAGATTGGTGCTGAGCTAACATCTGTTACAAATCTTCCTCTTTTTGCTTGAGGAAGGTTGTCCCTGAGCTGACATCTGTGCCAATCTTCCTTCATTTTGTATGTGAGATGGCACAACAGCATGGCTTGATGAGTGGTATGTAGGTCCACACTCAGGATCTGAACCTGCAAACCCTGGGCCACCGAAGCAGAGTAGATGAACTTAACGGCTGTGCCACCGGGCTGGCCCCCATATGGTAGTTTTATTTTTAATTTTGTGAGGACCCTCCATACTGTTTTTCATAGCGGGTGCACCAATTTACGTTCTTGCCGTGGTGTACAAGAGCTCCCTTTTCTCCACAGCCTCACCAAAAGTTATCTCTTGTCTTTTTGATAATAGCAATTCTAACAAGTGTGAGGTCATATCTCACTGTGGCTTTGATTTGCATTTCCCTGATGATTAGTGAAGTTGAGCATCTTTTCATGTGCCTGTTGGCTATTTGTATATCTTCTTTGGAAAATGTCTATTCAGAGCATCTCCTCATTTTTTTGATTGGATTGTTTGTTTTTTTGCTGGTGATTTGTATAAATTCTTTACGTTTTTTGGATATTAACCCCTTATCACATATATGGTTTGCAAATATTTACTCCCACTCAGTAGCTTTATTTTTCAGGATCTCTGTGTTAAGAATCACTCAGACCATTTTTCAGGATGTTTTGAAAGGAGCTCCTTGTAACATTTAGGGTTTATTGAGAATATGACAGGCCTTTTGGAAGAAAAGCATCTAAATTCATTTTGGTCTTTTCTGCAATTTTTTCCATGATCTGTTTCCCAAAAAAATTATTTTTGTTTCTCCTTATTTTCTTCTTTAGGAATTACTTCTAGATTTAATCACACAGTTGCATTAGAACATCCCTAAGGCGCTTTTATTTTTTCATTTCAGGTAACATGTCTGCTTTGTTTTTGTGACACTGCAGTGACATAGGCCCATCTTTATTTTCAGGTCAGTCCTCGTTTGCTGGGAAGATTCTGGTGATGATGTTGGCAGTCTTGCTCCACTGTGCACAGCTTTTACAAAACCTAAAGGGCGGCACCTCACTTTGGGCAATCTGCCATCGGTCACATTTATTGGATAAACTTGCAGGGTCAGCATTCACTAAAAGGACATGCAGACGAAATTAGTCGGCGTTGCTTCTTTTTGAAGGGAACACAAATAAAATGGCTGTAATCACCTCTCTGAGAGTTCAGACTAACAGCTTAAAAAAAAAGTCTATAATCCAGAGGAAAATAAAAAGACTGAGGAGAATCACTCAGCAAGAACGCCTAGCGGTGTCTGAGCCTCATGTAGATAGATCATCTTAATGAACTCAAAGGCTCTCAAAGAAGGAAAACACACCTCTGTTTATAACTGTCACAAGGCGACCCAAAAAAGGTCCAATTATAAAAATCAAACAAATTGAAACCCATTCCCTATCTATCTTTTAGTAAGACAAGATGGAAAGATATTGCATGATCCTTATAAACATTTCCAAGTCCTTTAATTAACTCTCAGATTTCCTTTGCAACTAAGAATTATAGTCTTTTTCTAGACTTTTCACTTTCTCTCTTAATTCTTCATCATTAAGGGAATTCATCAAGTATGCAGTATAAGATTGGGAAAGTTTCCAAATTTTGTAGCTTGCTTCTATCTTGAAGCCAAAACATTTTATGAGTCTCTTGGTTCTAATGTTCTTAACTCACTTGAATGTCTGAGCATTTTAGATGAGAGACATTTTTATCACTTTGACAAAAATGGTAACTTTAATGACTCCATCAAAAATTCATCAAGTATGTTTTTTTGTGAGGCCTTTTTAAAATGAACTTACTAACCAACAATTCTAAAGACCCCACCAAAAACTCTCTTTCAGCTCAATACATGAATTAACTATTTATTCGCATACAACATCTTTAAAAAATGAATCTGAATTGCAGTTAGAAATCCAGAATGAAGGTTTCTAACAGTAAGCTCACCTATTGCAATTAATCATTCAAACTCTCAAAAACTCTGTCCCATATCCTCATTTTTTTTACAGTAATAGTTTATTGTTAGGTACGGGAAAAAAATATCAGTTTGAGTGAAAATACTTCTGTAATTTCATTAATTTCTTAACTTTTGTTAAATGCTTGTTTGTTCATCTCTTGATATCTTCAATAATTCTATGAAAGAGGTGATTTTTTAAACTTGAAGTTCTGTGGGGTTTTTTTGCACGCAGTTTTAAACTGAATAGTTCTAAGTCAATGAGTCTTCTGTGTATAATGCTCATTGTTTAAATATTTAGCGATGCTGTTAGAATACAGTCGTCCCCCTTATTCACAGGGGGTAGGTTCCAAGCCCCCCAACAGATACCTGAAACCGTGGATAGTGCCAAACGTTATATATACTATGTTTTTTCCCATATCTACATATCCCTGATAAAGTTTAATTTATAAATTAGGCACAGCAAGAGACTAACAGCAATAACTAATAATAAAATAGAACGTTTATAACAATATACTGGAGCAGTATACTGATAACTGAGAAGGCTACTAAGTGACTAATGGGCGGGTGGCGCATACAGCATGATACCCTGGTCAAAGGAGTGACAAATGTGCTGGGAGGGATGGAGCGGGACCCTGTGAGACTTCATCACGCTACTCAGCATGGCATGCAATTTAACACTTACGAATTGTTTGTTTCTAGCATTTTCCATTTAGTATTTTTGGACTGCAGTTGACAGTGGTAACTGAAGCTGTAGAAAGTTAAACTGCAGATATGGGCACTACCGTATTAAATATTTTAAAACATCTATGATTATCAGGGAAAAAGCTTAAGAAGGCAATATTTTATTGTCAAGAAAGTAAAGAATAATTCACTTTCAAGACAGTTTTCTGCAAGAATTAGTATTAACAATTTTAATTGCTGAAATCAAAGTAGATATAAATTGTGTCTTAAAATATGAGAAGGAAATCCATAGTGCTTTTTGCCCAAAATTCTGTCTGTGGTATTTGAACATTACAATTTTCATGTGTGTGTGTGTGTGTGTGTGAGGAAGATTTGCCCTGAACTAACACCTCTGCCGATCTTCCTCTATTTTGTATGTGGGATGCTGTCACAGCATGGCTTGATGAGTGGTGTGTGGGTCCGTGCCCAGGATCTGAACTGGGTGTACCCCGAGCTGCTGAAATGGAGCACGTGAGCTTAACCACTACACCACCAGGCCAGCCCCATTATGATTTTTTTTAGAAATAAATCTTAAAATATGTATTTTACATTATCAGTGCTATTCATTATCGTATTATGTATACAAAATAAAACCATAGAAGGCAATAGACTGTTTTTAAATGGCTGTCGTCCAATGTTTACCTTTTATTTTACAAGTGCTTTGAAATGCTAATTAAACTCTATAATTTGAAAATAAATAAAAATCTTCATTGCCTCCTAGCATGCCAACAAATATTGAACATCATAACTGCGTCTCTCATCCCTTCAAGTCCTTGGTCAGTTGCAAACTTACTTTTGGCTAAGTTTACTAAAGTTATAAACATTTTAGTGACCTGTAAGCATGGAGTACTTTGCTGAATTCTGAGAATAGAAAGGTAGATACATAATGCATGAACCTTCCAAGAAGATGGGTAGACAGACAAAAAACATAAAGGATCTGAAGTGTTGACCCACTTTTTAAACTTTCTCACCTGGATTTGATACTTTTCGAAGGTAAGCCCCCTCTCTGACTGCCAGCTGCATTCCAGGCCTTTGTGCTAACTCTTCACTTACATGATCTCATTTAATTCTCATGTAGACTATATGAGATGAGATAATTGGTGCTTAGGTAAAATGACTCTCCCGTAATCATAAAGCTAGTATGTGATAGAGTCAAAATTTCAAATGCTGTTCTTCCTAGCACAATGTTTATAACTGGCTTGGCATCAGACAGATCTGTACTAAGTTCTGTCTTTGCTCCTGCTGCTATCCTACTCTAAAAACCTCATCTATGTCCTGGAATATGGAAATTGCCCCCTAACTGGTTTCTTTTCTTCCACATTGGCCATCATTAGCCAGAATAATTTTTTTTAAAGTGTATTTTTTATCATGTAACCCATTCTTAATGTTTTCCCTGTCTCACTTAGTTGTTTGAGCTAAATTTGGAAGATAAAGTGTTAGCTGGGCAAAGATGAGGGATAAGGATATTCCATATTGAAGAAGTAGCCTATGCAGAGGCTTTGCATGTCTAAAAGGCAAGTTTGAGGATTTGCAAGTGTAATTCAAGATTTTAAAGTTGTCTTCGAAAGTGTATGGTTTGTTGTGCACAGAGTTTAGGGCATAAAGGATGGCGGAGGCCAGATGCTCATAGGCCTCGCATGCTGTTCTAGAATTTTATACGTGACACGTAATTTGATTTACACTTTATAGAGAGAATCATTACGGTGGCAGCAAAATGAAAATACGGAGAGCATGTCATCTTGTGATAAGACAGGAGCACGGATTCTATTTATGTAGCTGTTGTGTTAATGCAGATGAGAGATAGTGAACTATTGAATTACAATAAAATATGAGGTATGAGTGCAAACAGAACCAGGATATTAAGAACTTTGAATCAAGAGAACTTCATTGATTAGATGAGAAAATTTTGAGTGTTCATTACTATTAGATTACTGTAATAATTAAGAAGTGGTAGGTTGGAAAACCACCACATAAAATAGTTTCAAAAATTGTAACTTCAGGCCAACATCAATAGGACTATATGCACATTTTAAAACTCTCTCTACCTTTCATTTCCGTATTACAATATATCTTCTGTTCAGCTTATCCATTTTTGATATGTTGAGAGACATTTAAACATATATTGTCGTCACCTCCAAAATGAATTAGAAAAAGTGTGCATAAATCATTTACCAATTTGACTCCTATGAATTAAATTTCCATTTTATTTCTTATTGCTCACATCCTTTATAGTGCTATCAGTTCTCTTTCTGGATGTGATCTGTTGAAGTTTCTTGTGCCTGAATAACTTTCTATATAAAGCTCAAAAACACAGTTGACTGGAAAAAGGCTTAGAAGAAATTAAAGTTTCTCTAGTGTGTTCTTATCCACCACCAAATAGCGGCACGGCCTTGTGCAAGTGACTTCTTCATCTGGGCCTGGAAATGAGATCAACTGACAGTGCCACCTGCCTCATAAGACTGTTTTGAAGCCCACACTAAATCATGTGTGTGAAAAAGCTTTGAAAATGGTAAAGTATACAAATAAAATATTAAAATTGGCCTTTATTTTATTCTGAGCTTGGTTACACCTGTGCAGAACCATTTGGCTAATGCACGTAATTACTAAAGAAGAAAATCAAATTGTGCTCTTGCTCAGAGACTCGAAGTTCACAGAGCTAATAGCACGTACAGTAAAATTCAAATGCACGTGTTTGTAGAATTATAAAGTGAGTTACAGTTCCCTTGGTGAAACATGAAAATCACAAACAAGAATATATTCAAAAAATAATTAAAACTGTGTCCTCTCACACACATACACATATGTGTTGGAGCAGGAACAAATTGCTTATAGATATGTCTTACGAAATGAAGTAAATTTTCTCATTTATATTTAATCTTAAATATTCATAAAATTATGAATTAAGTGATGACATATATGTATCTATTTATGTCATCACTTTGAAAGAGGCCGCTCCAAGCAGAGCCACACTCTGAGGGTGCAGGAAAGTCAGTTTCCCTTTGACGAAGGCCCAGCGTAAATCTGGCTACCTTGTTAGAGGCAGTCCCATAGGACATTAATATCAGAAGGCATCCTCATGACCATCTCCTCCAACCTTAAGTCCCACACAAGAATGTCATCTGTGATAGCCATATAGAATGAGCCTTTCAACAATGAACCCACTGCCTCCAGGGCAGACCATGCTAACGTGGGATGTTCAAATAGCATGTCTTAAGGTAAAAGTAAAATACCCAGGCAACTCTTGTCCTTCATTTCAAATCATGTTCTCTGGCGTTAACATCCCCTTCTCCTGCCCCTTACAAAGGATATTTGAAGATATCTTCTCTGTATCTTATCTCTTTCTCAAGATAAAATTTCCAGTTTATCTTTCAACCATTTTTCATTTGCAGTTAGGATTGGCCATACTTTCCTTGTCTGTATCCAGATGTGTTTCTCAGAATTCAGAATGAGACACACTGTATTCCAGATGTGGTTTGATAAGGACCAAATAATTCGCTGCAACTCTTAAACTTGTTGTTCCAGATATTCCTTGTCAATTGTTGAATGCTGAGATTGTAGCCCTGAATCTGTTGACCTTTAGGATCTTGAAGATAATACCTTAAGTGTATTTCACAGAAACTGCCTTTAAAGACATCCCTCACTCTGCACTTTTAAGAATTTAGTTTCTGAATCTAGGCATCTTTACCTTTGGCACTTTTATATTTCATTTTGACAGTCTTGGCCTATCCATTAAGCCTATGGAGACATTTTTAAATCCCAGTTTTGTGTCGGTCACAGATTCAGATTTAATAAGTTAATAAGTGCTGTTTTATTATGTCCTTTTGCAAGTCAGTGTTAAATGCTGAACAAGAAAAGACCAAGGACAGCAGGGTTACTGTCTAATGAAATAATGTATCTGAAAGTGCTTTGCAAACACTATTTGATATTCATCTTTGGTTCTACGTCCTTCCTTCTGTCTTTTATACATACCACTTTACAATCTCACCTTATGGAGAATTTCTCCTCTACAGTTTTCATGGTTTCTTTAACTTTCTTTCCAGTAACCTCTTTGTCATCAAAATCATTTCTAATTGCATCACATGGATTTTACTTTTAGGATGTTTTTCTCTTTTTGAGTCATCTTTTCTCTTAGCAACTTTCTCCTCAAGAGAAATGTAACTTCCCTGAGTTTTTTTAGTGTGTAATTTTCCTTTATTTGCAGTTAAAAATCTTTAATTTGTGTTTCATGAGTTTCTGTTGTATGTAAGTAAGTGGGCTTGATGCTGTGGGGCATACAATTATCCATTTGATGTTTCTGGACCTGAAAGAGCTTTTCAGCCAATTGGAGAGGTGAACCACATGATGTATCATTAGTGGGACATCGAAATGTACTACCTCTCTCCGTTTTCTTCTTTCTTCCCTGTAGTTCAAACGTGGCTTTCAGTCTTCCTTCCCTACCAAAGGGGTATCTTTGTGCTTCTAGATATTTTCCACACCCCTAGTGCCTATCAGCATGTTTGCAATGGTTTCAACACCCAATCTCCAGGTGGTCCTTGGTTTGTCTGAGATTGCTCCAGAATCTTCTTTTAACCCACTGTGAATGTAATTTACAATTGCTCAACAGTTGCTTGGGACTTACAGCCTCCTGTTCAACTCCCTGCCTTTAGTCCAGTGTTATTATGGTGACCATTATAAAGCGTGCTCTTTCTCTCTCCCTCTGTGGGGATATTTATATATATTCTGCTATATATTTTTATATAATCTTCTTCTTCTTCTTCTTCTTTTTTTTTTTTGGCTGAGGAAGATTAGCCCTGAGCTAACATCTGTTACCTATTCTCTTCCTTTTTTTTGCTTGAGGAAGATTAGCCCTGAGCTAACATCTGTGCCAGTCTTCCTCTATTTTGTATGTGGGTTGCCTCCACAGCATGGCTGGTGAGTTCAGTAGGTCTGTGCCTGGGATCTGAACCTGTGAACCCGGGCCACCAAAGTGGAGCACGTAGAACTTTTAATCACTCAATCACTGGGCTGGGCCCCATGTAATGTTCTGATACACACTTATGTGATTGTGCATTTTAGAAATATCTACTTCATGCATATAGAGACATATTTTATGTGTCAGGTTCAATTTACTTATATCATAGATTCATCTGTTTGGATTTATGCATTTTAAGTAGATTTTTAATATAATTTATTAGGCATTTTGATCAGAGCTTAAAATAATGAATTAAAAACAAACGATAATGAACGCAGCAAAAACACACAGGATGATTCCCATCCACACTAAGCACTTTCTCCCATTCTTAAACCACCTAGCTTTCCCCAAGCATCAGAAATCCACATTTTCTTTGATTTTATGACTAACGAAGGAAAGTGTTTCACTCAAGGGCAGGTAGAGACTGCTTAACGTCGGCCCAGCAGGGCACACAGCAGTTGGATCCTATAGCATACCGTGTTCCTGGGGCACACTCTGATCCCGGTCCCTTACAGTAATGCCTCTGATGCGCCACCATGCCCAAAGCATGCAGCAGTTCAGTCCTTTTCATTGACTAATGGATTTAATTTTTTTTCCTAGTTTTCCTGTGAGACACACTATGTGGTTTGATGAGGACCACATAATTCACTGCAATTCTTAAACTTCATGTTTTGGATATTCCTTTTGTATTAATGGATACTGAGACTGCAGCCTGAAGCTGTTGCCTCGTAAGGGTCACACTGAGCCACGTGATGCACCTTTGTGTAGACTTGCATGCAGTTGTGAGAAAGAATGCAGAGACCTCTATATGCCCTACAGCTAGTTTCTCCCAGTGATAACATCTTGCATAACTGTGGTATAATATCTCTTATCACAACCAGGAAACTGACATTGCTGTCATCCACTGAATTTATTCATATTATACCAGTTTTACATATACTTGTGTGTGTTTATATTTAGTTTTCTAAATTTTGTCACATATGTAGTTATGTTGAACACAGTCAAAATACAGAGCTGTTCTGTCACCACAGTAACTCCTGCCGCCCTTTTATAGCCACAACCACCCCTCTCCCCCATCCCTAACTCCTACCTATTTTATTTAATTTCAAAGAAGAAATGTTACTTGTATAATGAATATTAATAAACAAATGGGATGCACTTTCTCATCTGCATATTAAAAATTGATCGGGCTTCTGCAAATTTCCACATGACTCAGAATTCTGAAGAGAGTACATAATATATGTGTTTTGAAATTCTATTTAAATGGGTTTTTTAAAATTCTTAGGTTTAGGAGATATACAGTACCATCGTTTCTTTATGAAATTCTTTTTTATTTCACCTGCAAGAGGTGAAGTTGTGGAGGAAAGGAAGGAAGAAGGGAGGGAAGGAAGGAAGAAAAGAAGGAGAATGGAGATTGAGAGAGAGGTTGAGGGAGAAGGAGAAAGAGAGATGGTGAGAGAGAGGAGAGGAGAGGTGGAGAGAGGGAAGAAGGAAAGGTGGGAGGAAGGCAGAGAGGGAAGGTGAGAGCTGGCAGATAGCAAGGGTCTAAATAAACTGATGCATCATGGAATAAAATTGGCAGAGGTCAGATGGAGGTAAAACCCTCTGATATAAGTGTCTGAAGAAGACGCTGATGTGGCGGTTTACTATTCTCTAAGAATCCGCTAGGCTGATGTATACAGCAAGCACCAGTGCCAGTGGGCACTAATGTTAAAGACTTGACATCTCCTTTTCATATAAAACTTAGTTGGCACCCTGAAGAAAGGAGTGGAAAGAGGTCAAAAATCAGGTGGAAATAGGTTGAAATGTAGAGACTTTTGATTTCCATAAAACATAAAACTTTTTTTTTGTAAATTACAGTATTTGGATGCATGCATTACTCACACACACAGGTGTGTGCATACGTGTAATATGAAATAACATTCACAATAACACTATGATGTAGGTATTATCATAATGATTTTAAAACTAAGAGACAAATTTTTTTTTTTTATAAAGATTTTATTTTTTCCTTTTTCTCCCCAAAGCTCCCTGGTACATAGTTGTGTATTCTTCGTTGTGGGTTCTTCTAGTTGTGGCATGTGGGACGCTGCTTCAGCGTGGTCTGACGAGCAGTGCCATGTCCGCGCCCAGGATTCGAACCAACGAAACACTGGGCCGCCTGCAGCAGAGCGCGCGAACTTAACCACTCGGCCAGCCCCCTAAGAGACAAATTTTTAACTAAATCAGTAAAAGTCACTGAAGACGGAGGGAGGGAGAAGGAGGGACTAGGTAAGCAGGGAAGAAGAAAGGAGTGAGCGAGGAGAGAAGGAAAGGCTCTATGTAGATACACATAGTTAAAATAAACATTGTGTCAATAAGAACTTGCTGGTATTCTCTTTTAATTGAAAAAGATCACTACCAAGGTGACACACTGATGTGCAGGTTAGTGTGACCATATTTGTCTTCCGACTTTTGCTGAACCACTAAGAGTATCAAGAATGTTGCATTATATTTTCCCCTGTGTTCAAAGGAGCAGAGCAGGACTGACAGTTATCTTGTCAGAGCTGACCATGAGCTAGGACAGGAAAAAGTAAAAGGAAAATTCTGTCACTTCACCAAGGGGTGGAGACGTGCTTCTCAAAATTGTCTTTTGGAAGAAAAAAATGTTTTCTGAACTTTGAAAGTCAAAGAAATTTCAAGGAAACTTTTAGCAGAGTAAATTTATTTTGTGAAGGATTTGTATAGTGAAGTAGTTTTTGTTACTATTTTGGATTCTTTTGATACTATCATTTAAGAAAATAGTGGTTATACAACGAAAAATATTTCATTAACTCAAAATCTTCGTTTGAGCTTCATTTTACATTTCTTTTATTGTTGTATAAGAATGTTGCAACCACAATCCAGGAGTTAGAATTTTTGTAATTAAACTCAAATTGTGATAATGCATTTTGTTTCTTCACAAAATCAGTTAGTAATTTAGTATCTGTTTTCATGGTGAAAAGTCATTACTTAGACTGTCATTATGATATTTAGTGAATGAGTTAGTTCCTTAAAAAAGCAATACAAAGCCCATACCGCCTCCGCCCAGCCTCTGCCCCTCTCAGAAAGGCTCTTCACCTTGGGTTGTAACTAACTGAAATACCGCATCACTTAAAGTTATTTTCTTGTGTTGCTAACGGGATATTACCAATGCAGTAATACAATTTTTAGGTCCCTGAGATTTATGCTTTATTTAACTGCTGAACTCTTGCTGTTAGAGGAAAGGAGTGATTAGTTGTTTTCATTTGCAATGTGACATTTACATTAAGCAATAAATGCTCTAGTGATGCATTAATTTGTTTAATTAATCCTGATTGTGTATAATCCTGGATGTGTGTGATCCTGGATGTGTATAATAATTTGTAAACATTTTCCTACAGCTGAGCATATGATACTACACTTTTATCCAATAACATAAGTGCATTTCCATATTCAATCAGTGTCTCTAATTTAATTTTTAGATGAGGTTTAGCAGTACTGGTGATGAGGCAACATGTTTTAGTAATAGTATTTATATGAATTCCTCTGAATATTTATGCTTTTAAAAAACTCATTAATGTGAAATAATTTTCAATTTCATCCTATGTTTCTGGTCCAAATTTTTTCAAGTTATTTGTCTTAACAAAATAGGATTTCTTATATTTTACCCTCATTTCTGGAGTAGTCCACTAAAGATCGTGGCTATATCATGCCGAACAATATATTATTATATGATTATTAAATAGTGAATGATTGAATGAATGAGTTTCAGTGAAACCATATGATTCATTTGTTTACATATTTCAAAACAGCTGGATTTTTGCATCATGTAGATCAAATAACTGGACGACTAAATGTTTAATTTTTAATCATTTTCAGCACAAGGTAAATATAATTAAAGACTAATGTAGAATACTTCCCTCATGAGAAAGATCGTTAATGATACCATTTGATGGCTTCATAATAGTTCAAGTTCTGTGGATCTTTAAATTAAAAGGAATAGTTATGATTATGTTACTGTTATCTTCAAATATTTCAAGGATTTCCTTAGTGTTCAGTGGGTTAAAACTTAGGGCAGCCTTGGGAAGAACTTCCTGATGGAAATAACATTATTGCATACCTACAATGAATGAAGCACCATGATTGGTACTTTCAGATATAATATGCCTTGAAATAATTTCAACTTTTTATAACATTGTTTTTTCATTTTAAAAAAGAAAACTGAGTAATATGGTCATAGCTATGATTCCAGCCCAGGTTCACAAGACTTTCAAGTCCTGCTCTTACTGAGAGTGAGATCAAATCAAAGTGTAAGTTTGGCCAACTGATGTACACTTAGAGAGACGTTGTAGGGGGAAGACGGTACGTTGTAGCGGGGAAGGACCTGGAAGGGGTCATGATTCTCAGTTTTTAAGAAGATATTCACTAATAACTTCCAGAATTTTGCCCATGTTTCCTGAGTTCTTTCAGAATTCAGTATTGGCATCCAAGATAATTGTTAGAGGGGGAACCATATTTATTGGGAATACATGTACATAAGCAATAACAGTTGCCAAATTTTCTAAGGCTGGAAGAAGGCCAGCATAGCAACAATTTGGAACCAAGGAACTGATCAGAAATTCTCATAAAATGTTTTATTTCACTATGTTCTTAAGAAGAAAAGGAAATCTTTATAAGATCACACTGGAAAGTTGCAGTATTAGAATCTCAGTCTAAAATCTCTTATATTTACGTTGCACTCACCAAAATATATAGACTAAGAAGAAAATATGGCACCTTATTTGCATTTCTTTATATAGAATCCTATAATGGTTTTGTGAAATCTACACTTGCATCATGAGATATAAGAGGATTAATATAGAGTGAGGTAGCCCAAGGTGAGAGCCCCAGGTACTAGATGTATGAGCTTGCCAAGGTTAGTTCACCTACTCTATCCCTGCCTTTTATAGCAGTATATAGAAATATGTATTTACCTCCTTTGATTCTTGGGGGAATCTTAGGAAAATTGAACCATGTCTCTTTTGATTTAACTATCTTCAGTTATGAGATAAGAAAACTTCCAAAAGTGAAAAGCAGGATGCTGACACAGCTATTGGAATCAGAGCATATTGCGCATTCCACTGCAAAGCCTTATTATGCAGATTTATTTAAATTTTACTTAGTGATATTCCTGATCTAGTTTGTGATTGATCACTCAGTTAATACATGTTTTTTAGTAGCTGGCACATAGTAAGTGCTTAGTAAAACATTATAAAAAAAAGGAAAATGTTATTGTTGTTAAACGATGTAACCATACATAAAAAGAACTTTCTCTGGGGAATTGGAATTTAGATAGGATTGTGGCAGTTACTATGTTAAAGTGAAGACTTGGAAATACTGTTGATTATCAATCCACTTTTTTGTTAGCATAATAATTAGAGATATTTATGCTTTTCTAGCATAAGGCAATAATATAAAACATTGTTATAAATTCAGATTTGCTCTTGCTTTATACTACCTCGTTCCTACAGAGAAGGGAACATAATCAGTTTCAAAAACGAGGAGGCTTCTTGACTTAAACGTTTTACTTTTAGGAATTCATTTGACGTGTATTCACTTGTGTGTGCATGGATGCTTGTATATGGACATGGATAATATCATTTTTATAATAACAAAATCCTGGAAACTTTCTAATTTTCAACTGGGACACTTTATGAGCTGATTATGTTGTGTGTGTGTGATAGATATTCACTGACAGGATGGATGAGTGGGTGATAGAAGACAGAAATGGAATGAGCTCCATGACGTATTAAATGAAAGGAAAAGGGCAAAACAGGGTAGAGTATTCTCATATGTGTATAAAAATCTACATACACACACACGCTTATTATGCATGAAATATTTCTGAGATGAAATATTTCTGAAACGTGAAATTGGTTCTTCCTGAGGCGATATATCTTGCTTTGGAGGGTGATTTACTTTTGGATTTCTTGTATTTTTATCATGCATATATAAATGTAAAAATTAGTTTAAAATATTCATGGAATGGAATAAATGCAAAGGAAAACAATAGCTATCTCAGGGTGGTTGGCATACAATTAACATAGATTCGCGTGTGGGGGGTATGTCTGAGTTATTCTTTAACTCTGTAATAAACATCTTTAATAATGAATATAAATTTGAAAAATAGCATTGATTGACAGATTCATAAAAATAACTTGAAATAAACTATAATTTACTTTTATTCAACTTTACCATGAACCTGTGCATTGATTTTTTAGCATTTCTGAGTCAATTCAGTATTAATTAAGGAAATAGCTGAACTTTTAAAAAAATAAAATAAATACATAAATTAATTAATTAGTTAATTAAAATAAATAAATAAATAAAAGTCCTAATTATTGGATATTTCAGGACACTATAAGCACCCTCTTAAATTTTGGCTTTATAAGATCATTCACACTTTAAAAAAGAGTCGTTGGTGTATTATCTTCTCTCTGCTTTTTATTGTTATACTTCAGAATTGTATCATTCCCCATGTTTGCTTCTACAGATAAAATAAGTCATAGCCAAAGTAAAATTACAATGCTTTTGTGCATTTCGAAAACATTTTAAAAAGCTCAGCCTATTTCTGCATTAACAGTGACAGTGGTTGAATATCAATTGAACTATTATATAGATCTTAGGGAAAGAAAGTTAAATACAGTCTCACAGAGCTGGGTCGATTGCTATTTAGATTGACATGGAACCTGAGAAATAGGTAGAAATCAGCAATCTTCTGACATGAAGTTAAGATACAAATGGTACATCTGTGTATTTCTTCTGTAGTCTTATGTGTTGAAATAGATTTTCTCTATTGAAGAAAATACAGGCAAGATGACATAGGACTCTTGGCTGCATGAGGGCAGGGCTTGTGAGCTCCGTTCTCTGCTATGTGCCCAGCACCGTGCCTCTGGTACATAGTAGGTGATGGGGAACGTTTGTTGATTTACGAAGTTTTTTAAACATTAGCCTGCAAGTTGAATTAATTGAAATATAAAGAAAATTGAACCATGTCTCATTAATTTTTTTACCTATCTTCATTTATGAGATAAGAAAACTTCCAAAAGTGAAAAGCAGAATGCTGACATATCTATTGGAATCAGAGCATATTGCACATTCCACTGCAAAGCCTTATTATGCAAATCTATTTAAATTCTACTTAGTGATATTCCTGATCTAGTTTGCAATTGATCACTCAGTTAACAGCAGCTATATTTTTCACAGACGCTTCATAAGCATATTTTGATACGCTTTTTTGTGCTTGTCTCCTTTGAAGAGTCCCTGTCACCCTTCTGCCAGGTGTTGGGAAGATATGTAGTGGCCGAGCACCCTTCCTTCCGACGCCATCCTCAGAATCAGCTTCGGAGATGCTCTCACCCCGTTCGTCTTCTGCAGCAGCCAGGCCGAGTGCTGACTCCTTCACAGCGGTGAGGAACTCTTCAGCCTCCAGAAGTAAGTCGATTGCATTCAGTTTCATCGTTGCCAGTGAGTTTAAACACGCTTAGGGGAGGCTAACTGGGAATCTTGCAAATTAGCATACAATTTAAGCCAGCATTATTCATCACTGATTATTTCATTTCTTTTCTGAATCCTATCTTTCTGGAGAATCAAAGTCTACCACTTTTTATGTTGATAACCTGCATCTTTATGGAATTTTCTGATTTTTTCCAAAATTGTTTCACATGCATTGTCATAATTTATATTTGTAGCCTTGAGGCATAGACAGGGTAGAGATCAAAATAATAATGTTTGCACATGAGCAAATAGATCCAGAACGACCAAGTATTTTACCAAAGTTGCTTGGCTAATGAGTTATGAAGATGGAATAAAATCCCTGGTCTTTAGATTCTTAAAAATTGAGTACTCTTTCCAAGACTGTGATCTCTGTTGCTTTCTGGAGGGTATGGGGCTGGTGGGATAAATAGCACTTTTCCTGATTGGTTAGTTTCTTGAATGACATGTTCTCTGGGTCATTGAAGGAGAGTTTATGGCAGCCTATAAATATGCATGCTGAAAAAACTAAAGAAAAGGGAAACCACAGGTAGAAAAATGAATTGAAATCAGGGGACATGAAGAGTCTACAAAATGGGTAACATAATGTACTGTATGCCACCCAAAACAAAATTCCCAGCTCCATGTTTGTCTCTGGGCTTTCTAATTACTGGATAAATCAGGTAAATGCATCAATTATATGATTATTTATGTTCATGGGATTCGAAAAGTAAAAAAAATTTGCCTGGAAAAGTTTGGACTTTCCTAGGCCATAGTTAGGATTCTACTGTTTGCCATTTTTCTAGCTTACTTGGGTTAAATTTGATGCATTTCTTTTTTTCTTTTTCTACCAAATATTCTATAAAGGCATCTCTTGCTGCTCTTAAGGTTGTATTTGTATCACAATGTGAACACACAGAAATGATTATGGATACATTTTATAGAGAGCAAACGTTTGATAGAGCTTAGATTATGTGTCTGTAATTAGGCACCTGGCAATTGAAATTTCCTGGAAGGCAATGGGCAGGAGATATTTAATAACCTTAGTTTTGTTTTGCAACATATCACAGCTTCAGTATGCAAACAACAAAAACGTCTGTGTCCTTAAGGGAACATAGAGACTGTTGCGAAGAATTTATTTCTGAATCATGGTGCTACCAATTGCGGAAGATTTAAAACAGGCAGCCAGTATATTGTTGCTAGTGTGCTCAAAGTAATGGGGAAAGACTACTTTTAAGACATAAACAAAAAGGATATATTAGGTTATACTGAGGTTAATTCATTATAACTATAACTGTGGCATAAAATGATGAGTCTGACTCTGCAGAAGATAGATTACAAATCATTATTTTAGTGGAGGTTTTTTCTATGTATATTTTATTACCTTGTGCTCCTTTTGTGCATGATTTATTCATTTATCTTGAGAATTGTTTTCATTGCTTTGGTCCTTGAGCTTTTATTAAGTAAAGCAACTTGAAGAAAATATTCTAGATTTTTCATCTTTTTCTTCTTGCAAAGAAATGGAAGACCCTGGCTAAGCCTAAGGTGATTTCACATATTTTGAAAATGTGAAAATGTATAGGGTTTGTTTTTTAAGGCAATCCCACAAGAAACTCCAGAGATTTATCTGCCCAAACAATTGATTAGACAATTAATGAATCTTTGTTTTCCATGGATAAAGGCTGACTTTTTCTAAATAAAACATCTGACTTTATGAAAGCTGTTAGCAAAGGAATTATATTTACTGACATAGATTCCCTAGTGTAAATCATAAGAATTAGTGAATTCAAATACATTTTCATTTACTAATGGCTATAATCAAGGCCAAAGGATTTACTTAATTAACCTGGCAATAGGCTAAACAGAAATAATTTATATATTGAAAACAACTCTTCTGAGTTAATGCTTAATTCAATTTTTTTAATTGCTAGTCCATTAGTCTATAAAAGTAGAACCTCCTTTCCCCTTTCTGTTTTTTCTTGGGAGTAACGTTAGGCTGGAAGTCTTGCATAGAGTTACTGGCCCTCAAAAAAGAGAAAGTAAGTGTGTTCCTAATTAGCTTCCTCAAATTTCAAATAGCTCATTGAAAATTCATAGCACGTCCATTAAAATCCCTTTAAAAAAATAAATGGAATACTTGGAACTTGCTTGAGGAAAGTAATGAATGGAGAAATAGTAAAATAATGAGGCAATGGAATATCCATTAGTTGTTAGTGCAGGACTGTTGAGGTGGTGGTGGTTGTCATGATGGTTATTTTTCTTACTGTGGAATTTTCAGTTAGCCTCGGCCAGTAAAATACTGTTTCTGCTGTTCTTTCTTGTTTAACTAAAGCACTGAGGAATTTAAAAGATAGTCAGAACAGATGTCCATGCCTGTATAAATATATACGCATGTATATATGTATCTAAAGGTAATTTGTTATATACATAACAGCAATGATAATCACTCTACAAGGCTAATATACCTTCTAACTATTAAGTATTCTTAATGACATTAAGTAAACTATTTAAAATACCTTTATTTTTCTGAAATTCCCTTATGTTTAAAGTTTGTAAATTATCAACTCTGGTAACATTAACTGACAGTGGCTTAACCACTGATAAAAATGACCAACATAGGGCTGGCCCCGTGGCCGAGTGGTTAAGTTCGTGCGCTCCGCTGCAGGTGGCCCAGTGTTTCGTTGGTTCGAATCCTGGGCGCGGACATGGCACTGCTCATCAAACCACGCTGAGGCAGCGTCCCACATGCCACAACTAGAAGGACCCACAATGAAGAACATACAGCTATGTACCGGGGGGCTTTGGGGAGAAAAAGGAAAAAAATAAAATCTTTAAAAAAAAAATGACCAACACGTTATAATTGGACACTTTCCAGTACTTTTTAATAAACTTAAATTTGATTTTTGTATTATCTCTATGAGGTAGTTTAAAAAAAATTTGTGTGTGCTCTCAACCAGATACATTTTTTTTATGCTTAATATCTTTAGGTGTATATTTGTATGCTTGCAATCATCCCAGATACTTCAGCCACAAAATCACAGGTAGGAAAATTAGGGTTATCGATAAGACAAAGTAATATGCAAACTTTGAGTGCTAAAGCAGTTACGTGAATTAGGGTCAATAATCTCGAAAGGTGGAACAGAGAGGAAACATGTTATATCATGCTGAGCTCATTTTGTAAAGAAGGGAGAATGAAAAGTTCTCAGAGAAAGCCAACTTTATAATGACTCTTGCAGATTTGTGTATTCAGTGCCAGTCAATTCCAACTTGATATATCTGATTACCTAACGGCCTTAAATTTAACGTGTTGCAAACTGGGCTATTGGTCATCTCTCCAAATACACTCGATATTCTTGGGCTCAGTAAATGACCTCACCATATACCAGAAAAATTAGGAATTGTCTTGTCACCTCTCTCCTTCACTCCACAAATTCCATCACCTAATTTGGTCATATTTACCCACAAAAAATTTTTTTGAATTCATCCTTTTTTCTCCATTTGAGATCGTCAGTACTCTGGTCCCAGCTACCATAATCTCTCCCCTGGACTACTCCAGAGGCCTCCTAAATGATCTGCCCACTTCCATTGGCGCACCTAGTCTGTCTGTTCTCCATAGACAGCACAGGAGAGCTTTACAAAATACAAAATTAAGATGTAACACCTCTTTAAAGACCATTACTCTTCGAATATAGACAGAGTTCCTTATCACTACTTACCATGCCCTACATGGTTTCCCACTTTTCTAAATGCCCCAACTCTCTCACACCATGCTCCCTTCCCTTCGCGCATTCCAGGCACAGAGGCCTTTCCGTTCTTCTTTCCTGCCTGCCTGCCATGTGACCTCTCATCTAGGTCTTTGTGTTTGGTTGTTTCTCCCTAAGAGGATCACCACTCCCAACTCATTTTTGCCCAGTGTCTCAACACAATAGTCACTTCCTGAAGGAAGCCTTTCTTTGTCCGCCTGACCAGATTGATTCCTCTTGTTATATGGTCTCATATAACTGTAGTTCATTACAATTTTGTGTTTCTTTGTGCAGTCATCTGACTAATGTTGACTTCCTTCTAGATTGTAAGCACTGCAAGGTCACGATCCATGTCATTTTGCTCAACTTTGAAACCCCTTTTTACTCTTTCAACTCTCTGAACACAGGCATAGAACCACCTCCCCCTTCTTAGAAAATCTCTGAGATCTGAAAAAATTCACTAGAGTATCAGGGAGAGAAAACTGTAACACACAGGAAATGCTGGCACTGCTAAATTACTGCTTAAATTTTGCCCTTCTGCCAACTTGCTGTTTATTTTGATGGCCTTTCTTTAGTGACTTAAGGGATAGTTCTTACAAGTGTCGTGGTTTTTTTTTTTTTTTTTTTTATAAAGTCCCTGAAACTATGATCCTACTGACAAGAGCCAGACCTCTGTATTTCTAGGACTAATAGCATTGCAAGTAGTGGCGTGAACTTGCTTTCCTTCTATATTGATGATGGTAAATGTTAACATGAAAGTTCAAATGTGTACATATGAATGTTCAGTCCAAGGCATTGGTTGCTAAAATATAGGAAGCTACTGTCTATTATGTAAACCATGAGCATTCTTTTGCTTTTATTTTAGAAACGAAAATCCCAAGGACATCGACTGGAACAGAATTTTTAAGTGTCAACTATTAGGTCTCTTCGCTTCTCTTTTGCATTTCCTGTTGTCAAAGTTTGACTTTGTTTTACTGCAGGCTCGCCCTTTGCACAGGGTGTCTATTTTTCCAGCGACCTGATTCTGCTCCCCTCCCCCCTCTTAGTCTCAGCACCATTCCTCAGGGCCTTGTTTGCCGATAGGTGATGCATCAAGACCCTGCCCTTGCTGTCATGAAGCAGGTACAAATGAATTAAACTGGAATTTTTGTTTAAAAACTCCTTATAGATCAGTAGGAGAGGTAAGGGCATCACAGTGCAGAGAGCTACCCTAAGGTAATAGTGATGAAAAGTGACAGTCATGTGAGTTCAGAGGAAAAAGACGTTCCTTCCATCTGAGAATACACAGATATATTTCTTATTGGAAGGAGAATTTGTTTGGGCCGCAGAGCTAGGCTTCAGCATTGGATTATTGTTGTTAATGTGCTGATGTGTTGTCTCATTTAGGTAAAAATTCCAGAAGCTGGAGAGAGAATGCACAGCTCTCCCAAAAGCCCTTAAGTACTGACACCAAAACTAAAAATGTCTTAGCTGGCAGTACTTGATAGAGAAAGGCCTCTGCTTTCTCGGCCTGCAGTTCGTGTTGGCCCTGCAGCTGCTAATAGTATAGTTCTTACTGCGGAGTGTCCTGGGAAGAGGTCTGAATAAATGCTTTGCTTTAGAAGATAACGATTACTTTACTTTTAGGACCAGGAGACGTCGATGTCGTGTGGAGAGTCTTCCTGGCGGCTGACATTAGGTGCATGGCAACGAGCTTAATTGTAGAGCATTGGCTGTGAAACACATTGGAAAAATTCCGATTTGTATGGACTCACCCTAAGTTATTATGTCAGTTATTGTCATGAGCAACCTGTTCCACTGACCACACAGTTAACCTCCCTTATACTACGTGGGCTGCGCTAGAGGTATTTTAGCATATGTCAGATTTAGAATTTTCTGGGTGAACTGATGCATCTCTCATCATTATTAGACACAATGTGGGAGACTTTACAGGAAGGAAAACTTTGGCAATACAAAGGCTTCTTTTAGAGGAAATTCACAATTTACCATGCGAAGAACCTCAGAGACTGGATGAATCTGTGTATACTATATTGATCATAAACGCTGACTTAATATTTCTAATGCTTTATAATATGAAGGGGTAAAACGCAAGGAAATTTACAGTTAGAACTACATAGAAACATGTTTTAAAAAAATTCAAGGATTTTGTGGACATATCATTACTAGCTAAAAACAATAATATAGGAAAACTTGATTTTGAAAAGTGCTAACTTGGATAATAGGGTTTTAACACAAAGGTATTTAGTATCTGGAATGTTTAAGAACCTCAGTGGTGTTGAAGATATCATATCACCAAGAAGGGATAAATAAAGCACACCATTGGGGGTGCTGACAAGCAGGAGGTGAGGGATGGGGTAGTCTCCATTGATAACCTCTTCCAACAGCCCTGATTACGTAGACAGCTGGATGGCGACTGTGACCTCTATGGTGATGGCTTGTTCTCATTTGTCTAATTAACCTTACCTTTGAACTGTTAGGAATATTCAAGATGTAACTTACTTGACATAAAAATGCATTTTATCCTGTATTTCTACAATAAAAGATCGGGCACATAGGATTTGGCAACTGAGGGGAAAGCAACTTTTTTTTTTTTTTTTTTTTTTGGTGAGGAAGGTTGGCCCTGAGCTAACATCTGTGCCAATCCTCCTCTATTTTTGTATGTGGGATGCCACTGCAGCATGGTTTGATGAGCCGTGTATGGGTCCACACCCATAATCCAGACCTGTGAACCCCAGGCCTCCAAAGCAGAGTGCATGAACTTAACCACTATGCTGCTGGGCCGGCTCCAACATTTTCTTTAAAGTGGCTATTCCTCTCAGTGTCAGGCAGTTCTACACCTGTAATAGGAATATAGCTTTACTTTTGGTTACTTGCATGCAAATACGGACCATGCTAAATCCTGAAGCCTTAACATACTGTTTAATATTTGGAAAACAACCTTTTAATACCTGCTTACTTATTTATGTCTTGAAGATAGAGTTCCATTACAGGCAAATGAGTGCCTCTTAGATTATTTCAATACCTGCTACAATAATGATTCCAACACAGAAATACTCCACAGTTTGAAAACACGCATTCATTATTTATGAAGAAACGGAAAGTTACAGTAAACTTTTTCATAACGAGAATTCTCTACTTGAGAGAGCTGAAAAGGAAATACTGACGAATAAAATTATGTGTACTTTTAATGTACTGTTTTCAGTTCATCAAAGTTATGTTATGAAGCATTTTTCAATATTTCTTATATGCATCTTGAAATGGAGCAGTAGAATCTCAGAATTTTAGGTCAGATTTAATTAAAGAATGACTGTGCATAACAATTATAGTTATAATGAGAGTGGCCCTATGGCATTCATGGATTTTGTTGATGTAGTGCTATGTCAACACCCCAGCCTGGAAGATGGTATCCAAGAACGAGTCACATAGAAGTGAGTCCAGCAGACTGTCCACCATCTGAATCATGGCTTGGCTTTGTTCTCTGTTCATCCTGACATACCAGTAGCTCTTCTTATAACTCTAGAGAGATTCTTTAACATTCTTCAGCAATGCTTTACTATAGTTTATGGGCAGTTTCACAGTAGTATTCCTGATTTCTAAATATCTTGGGACAAAATCTGTATATATGACTTCTTGTGCAGTTGTACAAGAGTATTCACGTAAGGGGATCTATAACGCCTCATAATGAAAAGTAATGATGAATAAGGAAGATATTGAAGAAAATGTTGAGTAAGGATCTAGCAATCACCAAGTCTAAGTATAGCTCACCCTTATCCAGTCTTGGTAGCATCCTTATAATTTATTTTTACCACATGATGCCCATGTGAAAAGTAAATATTTTTTCTCGTATATTTTAGACCTCAGAAATTATCATTTGTCCTCTAGATCTAGACAGGTGTTTCACTCAAATAGTTTTTTTTTTAATACTTTTGTTTCTCAGAATGATATTTCTTGAGTCACTTTTGGAATAAGTCCAGGCACTAACAAAATAGTAACTGTAGTCTATAAGATGGACTATTATTGTATGAGAAACTTTAATTTTGTCTACTCCAAGTCAACCAAAAGCACCTTTATTTACATAACTTGCAATGCACTTTTATGCAAAATACTCACACAAGAAAGAACAAACAACTATCAAATATTTACTTTAAAAATAGATACATCAAATACATTAGAAATAGCAAGAATAGCAATTCCACAGCACTGGAAATCCTTATGAGGAGTAGTTAATTTTAGAGATTTATATCTTGTTTCTCTTTTCAGTATTTGGTTCATTTTGATATGCTGCAATTCACTGAAAATTAGCAATCTATGTTTAGGACATATGGGAATTTTCAGTCCACTAGAATGTAAATTAACCAGCATGCTATAATCATTCTGAATAAATAGAAGTTTAGTGCAAATTGAAAACAAGAGTAAATCTCAAAATAAGTTTGATTAAAATTATACAAAATTATTATCTTGTATTAAAAACTCCAATATCTAATTTAATATTTTAAATGTTCCAAAAATTGTAACTTCTGAAATTTGTAAAAGGATCTATACAAGTGAAACATTAAAAAAGTGTAAATACACAACGAAGTAAATAGATATTTCACGTTCAAGGATAGGAGGACTCAATATTATCAAGATGCCATTTCTTACCAACTTAATCTATATATTCAATGAAATCCCAATGAAATGCCCAGCATGTTGTTGTTATTTTGTGGATATTGACAAACTGATTCTGAAGTTTATATGAAGAGGCAAAAGACCCAGAACAGCCAACACAGTATTGAAGAACAAAGTTGATGGACTGGTGTTCCCTGACTTCAAGACTTGCTATCAACCTACGTTAATCAAGACATTGTGGTGTTAGTGAAACAATGGGCAAAGAGATCAATGGAACAGGAAGGAGATCTCAGAAATAGACTCCCGTAAATACAGTTAACTGTTCTTTGACAAAGGAAAAATGGCAATACAATAGAGCAAAGAATATCTTTTCAACAAATGGTGCTGGAACAACTGGACATCCACGTACAAAACAAAAAAATGGATCTAGACAGAGACTTTACAGGCTTCACAAAAATTAACACAAAATGGATTGGAGACCTAAATGTAAAATGCAATACTGTAAAACTCCTAGAAGATAACATGGGAGAAAACCTAGATGACCTTGGGTATTGTGATGCCTTTTTACAAATGACACCTAGGACATGATTCATGATATAAATAATTGATAAGCTGGACTTCATCAAAATTAAAAACTTCTGCTTTGTGAAAAACAACATCAAAAGAATGAGAAGACAAGCCAGAGACTGGGAGAAAATATGTGCAAGAGATGTATCTGATAAATGACTGTTATCCAAAATATACAAAGAACTCTTAAAACTCAACAATAAAAAGACCAAACAATATGTTTAAAAAATGGTCCAAAAACCTTAACAGACACCTCACCAAAGAAGATATACAGGTGGCAAATAAGCATATGAAAAGATACTCCACATCGTATGTCATCAGGGCAATGTAAATTGAAACAACAATGAGATGCCACGACATACCTATTAGAATGGCCAAAATTTAGAACACTGACAATAACAAATGCTGGTGAGGATGCGGATCAAAAAGAACTCTGGTACATTGCTGGTGGAAATGCAACATGTACAGACACTTTGGAAGATGTTTTGTCTGTTTCTTACAAAACTAAACATACTCTTAGTACATGATTCAGCAATCATGCCCCTTGATGTTTCCCCAAAGGAGTTAAAAATTTATGTGCACACAGAACTTGCACACACGTGTGTATAGCAGCTTTATTCAGAATTACCAAAACTTGGGAGCAGCCAACATGTCCTTCATCAAGTGAGTAGATAAATAAACTGTGGTATATCCAGACAATGGAATGTTATTCCTGCTAGAAAGAGATGAGCTGTTGAGCCATGAAAAGACATGGAGGGACCTTAAGTGCTTATTCCTATGTGAAAGAAGCCAATCTGAAAAGGCTACATACCGTATGCTTCCGAATATACGACATTCTGGAAAAAGCAAAACTACGAAGACAGTAAAAAGGTCAGTGGTTGCCAGGGGTTTGGGGGCAGTGGGGGAAGGGATAATGATGGATACTGTGGTTATACATTTATCTAAACCCGTAGAACATACGACACCAAGAGTGAACTGTAATATAGACTAAGGAAGGACTTTGCATGATGATGTGTCAATGTGGATTCATCATTTGTAGCAAATGTCCCCTGCTGGTGGAGGATGTTGCAAAGAAGAGAGTCTATACATGTTTGAGGCAGTAGTTATATGAGAAATATCTTTACCTTCCCTTCAATTTTGCTGTGAACCTTAAATTACTCTGAAAAAATAATCTTAATAAAAAATAAATATTTCTATAGTTTCATTTTTCATCTTTCTTCTATGTTTCAGATTTTAAATAAATTTCTTATATGTTACGAAATGTTACTGTAGAGACGATTTCCAACTTACAATAGTTTAACCTACAATTTTTCGACTTTACAATAGTACAAAAGCAATACACATTCAGTGGAAACTGTACTTGGAATTTTGAATTTTGATCTTTTCCCCGGGCTGGTGATATGCTGTGCAATCCTCTCATGGCGCCGGGCAGCGGCAGTGAGGGCAGCTCCCAGTCAGCCCCGCGATCACGAGGGTGAACAACAAATACACTTACAACCATTCTGTACCCACACAGCCATTCTGTTTTTCACTTTCAGTACAGTATTCAATAAGTTATATGAGGTATTCAACACTTGATTATAAAATAGGCTTTGTGTTAAACGATTTTGCCCAGCTGTTGGCTAATGTAAGTGTTCTGAGCACGTTTGAGGTGGGCCAGGGGAAGGCGTAGATTAGGTGGAGTAAATGCATTTTCAACTTTTGATATTTTTAATTTACAAAGGATTTATGTGGACGCAACTGCATCATAAATCGAGGAAGATCAGCATATATATATATATATATATATATATACATAACTTTGGAATTGCCATATTTGATATGAAATTGTTTCTCATTCTTGGATTAATATGTTTACTTGATTAGTAGTGAGATTGAGAATCTTTGCCTGAGTTTATTGACCTTTCATCTTTCCTTTTTGGTGAAATCCATTGCTAATCTTTATATTAGGTTGTGTTTTTCTTACCAGATTATGGTAATTTTAAAAAATGTATTTTGTATTTTAGTCTTTTATGGATTTCTTGGATCACACACGTATCGCCCCTAATCTATGGCTAGTGTTTTCACTTTAATAACATTGTATTGTATTCATTAAGGACCAACATTCTAGGTTCCAGGGTTGAGGTAGGAATAAGATTTTTCCTTCCAAAATGAGATAGAGACTCACAAGATATGAGTGACAGACATGCACGCTTCAACGCCAGCACCAGACCCTTGGTGCTCAGACAAGCGTAAGAGGGGACTTTATATTTTATTCCGGTTCAGAAGCTGTTTGCACACACTGAAGTAAAAGGAGAGCAGGAGTCATGGAATCGTGCCTACAGCTTGCAGATCCCAGGAAACTTGACCCTTTCCCATCTAGTTGGGGAAACAGCACTTGCTTTAGAGTGTCTACTGGTCCAATAGTGGTGGCCTGGATGAGAGTACATTGCCTCAGACTTCACTGGAGAGATGGTCATGAAGCGCCGCCCTTTGTGGTGTCAGCTGAGCGTATTCCGAGTCTCGGTTAGGGTGGGTCTGGGGGCATTCTGGGGCTTACTTACACTAGTAACCCAGAGCAGTTTTTAAATATAAATGCTAGTGACACATTCAACATTTCACACATTTTATGGACGCCTTCCTTAATTCAATGTACGTTCTTGTCAGCAGGTTTCATCAGGCTTTTTGATATTTAATAATTCCAGTGTTTAATTTTAAGGGACAGTGTAGTGACCAAATAAAGTAAATCACTTTTACAAAGAGGAATTTGTGTGAAGGACCCCAAGCTCCAGGAGAGGAATTGTCCCAGGAACTCTTTACTCATATAAAATATTTTCATTTTAGTGTGGCAAAATTATCAATTATTTCTTTTGGTTTTGAAGTGTGTGTGTGTTTGGGGTTTTTTTGCATTGTTTAAGCTATTGCTCCCTACTATTGAAGAATTAAAGATATTTTCCTATGTATTCTTTTAATATTTTAAAAGTCTTTTTTGACATTTTTTGTATGGTGTGGGTGGAAATTAAATTGAATTTGGGTAAAGTTCAGTTGTAGTTTATTTTTGCCATGCTGATAACCACTTGTCCTCATGATATTTTCTGACTCATCCATCCTTTCCGTATTGAATTGAAACTCTAACTCCGTCATACACAGAGCTTTCATATATGCATAGATATATGTCTTGATTTTCTATTTTATTTCCTTGTTCTATTCATCATCCCTGCACAAATACCATGCTGCAATTTAATTATTTTACTTGTAAGTCTTGGTAGATTGTAAAATGAATGAATCCACTCCCTCATTCCTCCTTAAAAATTGCTTTCGTTAATTTTGGGTCTTTATTCTTTACTCTTCTGTTTCAATTTTGGGAATATACAAGTTTGGTGAAAAATCATGCTGTAAATTTTATTGGAGTCACATGTAAGTTTTTATTTTAATTTGGGAAGAAGTATTTTATTTTTAAAATTTTTAAATATTGAATGTATCTATCAATGATCTTTTTCCAGTCCTATAATAAAGTTTTATACATTTCTCCTTTTACATCTTGCATTTCTTTTCTATTTCTTCAGAAGCGATGATTTTGTGTTTTTGTAAATGGGCTTTTAAAATGTTACATTTTTCAACTGATTCTATAGTATTGTTGCTTTTTATCATTATACCTTCTAAGCAACTTTGTTAAACTCTTACTAGTTTTAGTAGTTTGCTGTTATTCTTTCAATTATACAACTTTATTTATAATATCTATAAAATAGCATTATTAAAATTTCTCTTATGTTGTATTTCCATTATGTGATTGAATAGGATAGGAGATCTGCTGTAATGGGGAATGCAAATGGTGGTTGTGGCCATTCTTATATTCTTATATTTTTCTTTTCTTTAAAATGACTCTTTTTCATGTTTTGCCATAGTGTATGATGTTTGCGTTAAATCATTTTATGTTAAGTACCAATTTGGGGTGTATGTACTCTTTCAAATTACAGAGGCACAACTATCCTTTTCATTATGTTCCACATAATGATAGTTTTGGAGTTTCTCTTGCAAGAGTCACTTTTAATTTCTAATGGATCATCAGACCCTAACCCAGTTTCGCACTGTCTTTAAGATGGTCTTTTTTCCCAATTTTCATTTTAGTCAGCATTAAGATACCATTAAGGAATTTCATGAGTTCCTTTCTTTGTGGGGGGTACGATTATGCTTTGAATCGCTCAAGGTTTGATAATATTTATTTTATTAGAATTTTCTGCAGCTCAAGAAAAATGTCCTTTTCTCTCTCTCCCAGAAAGCTTGATTTTGGCTTATTTAAATACAAAATCTTTGTAATAACTAGAAATAGTATGATCAATCTGATTCCTACTCTGAATCTAGAAGTAAGTAGGAAATACGTTAAAAAAAATAAGCAAGCAGATATTCACATTAAAATAGCATGACTTTCTTCACTTACAATTGAAGGATTGGGAACCAAGAAAAGATTCTTAATTTATCTGAGCTCATGAAGACTATTAATGGAAAAAACTGGAGTTTCTTCTTCTAGGGCATAATTTTAAAAATGTGAAGTTCCTTTGGGACTATTTTACAGATAAAATCTCTTGGTTTTCCATCTTCCAGTTTATTTCTTTGATCATCATTGCTCTTATACTGCTGATTACTCCCAGTGACTGATTCTTGTTGTTACGATTATCATTATTATAATTATTGTTTAATGTTTTACTGAAAAAAGTGTTCTTATTTTATTGCAACATTTAATACTTGCCAAAAGGTTCGTAAAGCATATGTACATTTTAATGAATAACTGCAATGTGAATAACTATGAAACTATGACTCAGTTCATGAAATAGAACATTGTCATGGTCCTCTGCTTCTATCAGAAATGTTATCCTTCTTCACTAAGCTGGCAACTGTATAATGATCTAAGCTATATAATAATAATTTTTTAAATTCTCTTTTAGAGTTTTACTTCCTATGTATGCTGCCATAAGCAATATAGTTAGTTCTGACAGATTCTGAACCTTTATTGTAATGGATTAATACTGTACTTACTATTTGTACCTTTCCTCTTTTGCTTAATATTATGCTTTTTGAGATGTATTTCGGTTACTGCATTTGGTTGCAA
The DNA here is from genome assembly GCF_021613505.1 of Equus quagga. Classification (NCBI taxonomy): domain Eukaryota; kingdom Metazoa; phylum Chordata; class Mammalia; order Perissodactyla; family Equidae; genus Equus; species Equus quagga. Next base: position 8,649,452 of record NC_060268.1, on the reverse strand, counting down.
ATTGTAGATATTCATTACTGTATAGTGATCTGTTGTATTAATATATTAAAATTTATATCTTCTCTTCTTGATGAATGATAAGGTTATTTCAAGTTTAAGCCTATCGTAAATAAAGTAAATGGTTGTGCATGTGCAGACTTCCAACTAGATTTCTTGTATATATTTTGTTAGATTTGTACTCACATTAAGTCTAGGAATTTTTTGGTCAATTCTTTGAGATCTTCTATGTAGACAATTATGTTCTCTGCAAACAAAGATAGTTTTATTTCTTCTTTCCAAATCTCTATAGCTTTTATTTCCTTTTCATGTCTTATTGCACTAGCTAGGACTTCCAGTATGCTGTGAATAGGAGAGGTAAAAAGGAACATCCTCTCATTGTCCCCAGTCTTAGAGGGAAAACATCCACTTTCATACCATTAAGTATGATGTTAGCTCTAGGCATTTTGTAGATGTTCAGTACCAAGTTGAGGAAGTTTTCCTCTTTACTTATTTGAATAAGAAATTTTTTCATGAAAGGGTGTTGGATTTTGCCAAATGCTTTTTCTGTATCAATTTGATATATGCTTTTTTCATTAGCTTCTTGATGTGATGGAACATTGATTTTCAATTTTGAACTAGCCCTGCCTGCCAGGAATAACTTTCATTTGTTTATTATGTATCATTTTTTATTATTAGATTCAATTTGCTAATATTTTATTTAGGATTTTCATATCTATGTTAAGGAGAGCTATTCATCTGTAATCTCCATTCTTGCAGTGTCTTTATCTGGTTTTGGCATTAGGCTAATGCTGGCCACATGGAATAAGTTAAGGAGTGTTACCCCTGCTTCTGTTTTCTGCAGGAGTTTATAGAGAATTAATATCATTTCCCCTTAAATGTTTGAAAGAATTCACCAATGAAACAATCTAAGCTTGGTGCCTTCTTTTTTAGAAAATTATTACTTGTTGACTCAGTGTCATTAAGAAATAGAAACTTATTCTGATTATTTGTTTCTCCTGGTGTGAATTTTGGCAATTGGTGTCTCTCAAGGAATTGGTCCAGTTCATCCAAATTATCAAATTTGTGGGCATGGAGTTGTTCATAGTATTCCTTTATTATTCTTTTGATGTCCTTGAATCAGTAGTGATGACCCTCCTTTATTTCTCATATTAGTAATTTGTATATTATCTCTTTTTTTCTTGGTTAGCCTGGCTAGAAATTGTCAATTTTACTGATCTTTTCAAAGAACCAGATTTAGGTTACATTGGTTTTCTTTATTGACTTCCTTTCCTGTTTCCATTTAATTATTTTTCTCTTTTAATTTTTATTGTTTATTTTCTTCTGTTTAAGTTAATGTTCATCTTTCTCTAGGTTTCTATGGTGGAATCTTAGATTGTTGATTTTATGTATTTTTTTCTAACATAGGCAGTACATGCTATAAATTTCCTTTTAAGCTGTGCTTTTGCTATATCCCACAGTTTTTGAAAATTTATATTTTCATTCCCATTTAATTAGAAATATTTCTAAATTCTCTTGAAATTCCTTGACCCATGGGCTATTTAGAAATATGTTGCTTAATTTCTAAATATTTTATATTTTCCAGCTATCTTTCTATTATTAATTTAATATTTATTTCCATTGTCACCTGAAAACATATTCTGTATGTTTTCTTTCCTTTTATATTTGTTAAAGTATGTTTCATGGCCTCAAATGTGCTCTGTTTTGGTGATTGTACCACAGGAACTTGGGAAGGATGTGTATTCTGCTGTTGTTAGATGAAGTATTCTATAAATGTCCGTTATTTCAAGTTGATTGATGGTGCTGTTCAGTTCAACTATGTCCTTACTTATTTTCTGCCTGCTGGATCTGTCAATTACTGGAAGAGAGGTGTTGAAATCGCCAACTATAATAGTGAGATCATCTATTTCTCCTTGAAGTTCTGTCAGTTTTTGCCTCACATCTTTTGAGGCTCTGTTGTTAGGTGCTTACATGTTAAGGATTGTTATGTCTTCTTGAACAATTGACATCTTTATCATTGTGTGATGCCCCTAATTTTCCCTGATAATCTGTCTTGTTCTGAAGTCAGCTTTGTCTGAAATTAATATAGCAATGTCAGCTTTTTTAAAAAATTAGTGTTTTATGATCTTTCTCAGTTCCTTTACTTTTTATCAGTATGTTTTTATATTTAAAGTGGGTTTCTTATAGAAAACATATAATTGTCTTTTTTTAAGAAAAAACTCAATCTGACAATCTCTGACTTTTACTTGTCTTATACGATTCATGTTTACAATGATTATTGAGTTAGTTGCATTGATTTTTATCATGTTTTAACTGTTTTCTTTTCATTGCACTTGTTCTTTTTACTTTCTTAACTGCTCCCATTTTTCTGCTTTCTCAGATTTTAATTGGGCATTTTATATGATTCCATTTTCTCTCCTGTCTTATTGTATTAATTATACTTGTTTTTGAGATATTTTTTGTGGTTGCCCTAGCATTTGCAATATGCTGTTACTTCTAATTAAGTCCAATTTAAATAACACTATACTAGGTCTCAGCTATGCACATAATTTATAACAGAGCATTACCAATTTCTCCCTCCCATCCTTTATAATATTGCCATCATCCATTTCACTTAACTGTATATTTATGTAAACCATTATTGCTATTATTATTTTGAACAGAGAGTTATCTTTTAAATCAATTAAGAATAGGAAAAATATTTTACCTTCAATTTTTTCCTTTTCTGATGCTCTTCTTTTCTTTATGCTGATTTGAGTTTCTGACTTATATCATTTTCTTTCTCCCTGAAGAACCTCTTTTAACATTTCTTGCAGGGCATGTCTGGTTGTGGTGAATTCCCTCAGTTTTTATTTTGTCTGAGAAAATCTTTATTTCTCCTTTACTTTTGAAGGAAAATGCTACTGGATATAGAATTTTAGGTTGTTTTCTTTTATCTTTCAACATTTTATGCATTTTAATCTACTTTCTTTTTGTTACATAGTTTCTGATGCCAAGAGGCTTTTTTCCCTCTAGTTTCTTTCAAGATTTTCCTTTCATCTTTGGCTTACTGCAGTTTGAACATGGTATGCTTAAGAGTAGATTTTTTTGATATTTATCTTGTGTGGTGCTCTCTTAGCTTCCTGAATCCGTAGTTTGGTGTTTGTCTTTAATTTCAGAGAAGTCTTAGCCAGTATATGTCAAATATTTCTTATATTCCATTATCTCTTTCTTCTCCCTTTGGTATTCCAATTGCATGTGTTTTACCCTTTGAAACTGTCCCACGGTTCTTGGATATTCTGTTCCTTTTTTTTCATTCTTTTTTTCACTTGTGTTTCAGTCTGAGACATTTCTTTTGAGGAGCAGGCCTTTGTTATGGAGAACAAAATGATCTGGATGTATTTCAGAATGGTTGCTCTTCCCCTCCCCCTGTCAGAAACATAAAGGGATTTTTCTTATCACTTCCTTCTGAGATCATAGTAGATTTGTAGAGGTAAAAATCCATGAATGTGGGGGACCTTATGACTGTGGCCTCCAGGAGTTTCTCATTCTTACTCATCTTTCAGCAGTTTATCAAAAATACCATTAAATTGTTTCCCCCAGTTTATGGCTCTAGCAGTTTCTTCTCCAGGTAAACAGGTGTTGGCTATGTCTCTCTGGATGTACCGACTGTTCAGAGTTCATGGCAGCAGTTTTTCTTGTGACTTCAGTTCTCTGATGTGTCCAAGAAAAGTCACTGATTTTTTTGTTAGTTCAGCCCTTTTTTATTACAAGGACTAGAGTGACAACACTCAAGTTCCTTACATCCTGGAGCTGACACTTTTTCACTCTTTTCCTTTCCGGCTTTGTTGAGATATATTTGACAGGTACGCTTGTGTAAATTTAAGGTGTACAATGTGATTATTTGCTATACATATATATTGCAAAATGTTTACCACAATAAGGTTAGTTAACATATCCTTCACCTCACATAATTACCATTTTGTTGTCTTTGTTATGGTGAGAACATTACAGTTCTACTCTCATAGCAATTTTTAAGTGTACAGTTCAGAATTGTCAACATAGGCGCTATGCTGTACGTTAGCTCTCCAGAACGTACTCATCTTATCACTGCAAGTTTTACCTTTTGACCAACACCTCCTCATTTCACCCGCCTCTCAGCCCCTGGCAGCCACCATTCTACTCTCTGTTTCTGAGTTTGATGTTTTTAGGTTACACATATTAGTGGGATCATACAATATCTGTCTTTCTTTCTCTGTTGCTTTTTTTAAATGTAGCCAATCTGGTTGGTTGTTCACAGAATTTAATTTGCATTTTGATTAATGACTAATGAACTTTAGCAACTTTCTGTATGCTTATTGTCCTTTTACATACTCTTTTTAATGCACTGCCTCTTTAAGACTTTGCTGTTTTTTTTTTTTTGCATCTTAATCAAGTAGTTTGTCCTTTGCTCATTGATTTATAGAAGGATTTTATGTTCTCTGGATGTAAGTCCTTTTTCAATTTGTGTTAAAAATATCATGTCTCATTTTGGGTTTCTGCCCTTTTAATTTCATAATGGTAGATTTTGATAAGGACACGTCCTTACTTTTAATGTAGTACAATTTATTAGTCTTTTCCTAAGTGTTTTAAAATGATTTGGGGTTATGTATAAGAAAACTTTTACGATCTTCAAATTATGAATACATATCTTATGCTATTTTCTAGAAGCTTTATTATTTTACCTTTCACATTTACATATTTACATATACAATCCATTTAGCATTGGTTTTTATATATGGTGTAAGGTAGGATTTAAAATTCTTTTTTTTCTTATTTTAATAGCTATTTGATCTACTAATGAAAAAATTTTCTTTACCCCACTGCTATGCTCTGCCACTTTTCTTATGTATATGTGGACACTTAATATACAAGAAATGTGTCAGAGTATAACAGTGAAGTGAAGATACTATTTTGGGATACTTTATTATGTTCCACCACTCTTTTTGGTTATGTCTGTACCTATACCACACTGTCATAATTAGTGTAGTTTTTTTTCTTTTCTTTTTTTTTTTTTGAGGAAGATTAGCCCTGAGCTAACATCCACTGCCAATCCTCCTCTTTTTGCTTAGGAAGACTGGCCCAAGCTAACATCCGTGCCCATCTTCCTCTACTTTATATGTGGGACACCTACCTAGCATGGCGTGCCAAGTGGTGCCATGTCCACACCCGGGATCTGAACCGGCAAACCCCGACAGCTGAAGCAGAACATGTGCACTTGACCGCTGCGCCACCGGCAGCCCCACGTGTAGCTTTATAATACGTTTTGATATGTGCTAGGGCCAATTCTCCAATATTGTTGTATTTCAACATATTCCTGGCTTTTCATTGCCATGTTCTATTATAAACATAGTAGTCATTTAACTTGACCTTCATATTTACCTTGTTCTTTATTCCTTCTTTACCTCTATTTTTCTGTCATATTTTTGTTTTCTTTCCCTAAAGGACTCCCTTTAGTATTTCCTTTATTATGGTTAGGCTGATGATATATTTTCTATTTTTGTTTATCTGAAAATGTCTTCATTTTTCTCCTTATATAAAGCTCTGTTAATATTTGAATGCACATTTAGTATTACATACTCTGGAAGAAATTGACACTGATTATTATGAAATATTCCTCTTAATCTCTGTTATATTGTTTTGAAATATATTTTGGATAATATTAATATAGACACTGTAGCTCTTTTTGATTATTATTTGCATGGTGTATCTTTTCTACCTTTTTGCTCTTAATATATTTACCTTTTCACATTTAAAGTGGCTTTCTTTTAGAGGAAATATTGTTAGGGTCTTGCTTTTATAATCAATTTAATAATTTCTTCCTTTCAATTGCAGTGTTTTCAGACCATTTACATTTCATGTGATTACTGATGTGCTTGGGTTTTCATTTTCCATTTTGCTGCTCTGTTTGTCTTATATGTTCTTGGCTCATTTTTATCTTTTTTTTCTGCCGCCTTTTAGAATAATTGAATATTTTTATGATTCCATTTATTTTCCCTATATATATATATAGTGTACCTCTCTATTTTATTTTTTATGACATCTTTATTTCTTAAAGGGTTTCTTAAAGACATCTTTAACTTATCAAAGTTTACCTTTAAATGATACTATACCATATCACATATAGAGTAAGAACCTCACCATGGTTTATGTCCATATTTCCACTTCTATCCTTTGGGTTATTGTTGTCATACTTCACTTCTACATGTGTTATAAGCTCTATAACACATGGTGGTTATTTTTACTTTAAACTGTCACTTATCTTTTAAAGTCGTGAACAATGAGAAAAGTATTTTTATATGACCCACATGTTTTCCATTTATGTACCTTCATTCTATGGACTGTCATTTTCCTTTTATCTAAAGAAGTTTCTTTAACATTTTGGTAGTATAAATCCACAGGTGATAAATTTGTTAGCTTTTATTTGTTTCAAAATAAATAAATTTAATTATTTGTTTTAAAGTTGGTTTTACGTCTCTAATTTTAGCTTTTTTCTTTTAGTACTTTAGAGATGGTCTCCACGCTCTTCTTCTTTACATAATTTCTGAATGAGTGTACCCTCATTCCTCCCTATGTTCTTCTGTCTGTAATGTGCATGTTTTTCTATCTGTGCTGGAGTTTTTCTCTTTATCAGTGTTTTGCAGAAAATTGATTAACTGTGCCTTGGGGGGAAGTTTTATAAATTTCTTTTCCTGGGATTTGTTCAGCATCTTCCATTTGTCAGTTTATCTTTTCTTTTTTTTTATCATCTTGGAAATCTGTGATCCATAGTTGCTTCAAATTTCTTTCTTGCTTGATGAATTCTCTAGAATTCCAATCTCACAAATGTTACACTGCTTGATGGTCTCACAGGCCAATGATACTCTGTGTGTTATTTTTATTTTTGTTTTTGTTCATCTCATTGTTTTTGTCGTTAGTGTTTTTCTGTAAGTTCTTCATTTTATATAGTTTTTATTGCTATGTCTTCACATCCACTAAATGTTCCTTCTGCACTGTCTGATCTGCTATATATATCATCTTGTGCATTTTTCATTTTGGGTACTGTACCTTTTAAGTGTAACAGTTTCCTGAGGTCTGTTTTGTGTATCTTCGATTTTTCTCTTCAGCAAGCTCATGTTTTACTCTAATTTTTAGATCATATGAAGTGTCTTTATTATGCTGTTTAAATACCTTTTGCTATTTTCATCAACTCTCTCATTTCTCCCTCTTTTTCTATTGATTGCCCTTTTGGATGGGGGTCATATTTTCTTGCTTCTTTGCGTTCCTGGTATTTTTTAACTAGATGCCAGACACAATTGTTGTTGGTTGCACAATGTATGTATTGTTGGTTGCTGGATTCAGGGGGATCCCTGTGCAGATCTCTGGAGCTCTCTTTGTGCATCTCCATCTTCTCTGAAATCTGCATACATATTCTAGACCCTTCACCTTCTGAACTCTGATCACTGTCCACACACTCAGGAAGACTGCTGGGTTCTGATTGGACCACCCCACCCTGTTTTACAACCTGGAAACTGCCTCCAGGCAGAGGGTCGAAGCAATTTTAGGGCTAACGTCATCACTGTTTTTCCTCCAGGAATTACATTTCTGTGCTACCTGTTGTCCAATATGTGAAAAATGTTGCATCATACTTTTGTCTATTTTTTCTAGTTGTTTAAACGGTAGGAGGCTATATCAGTTCCATTTACATCATCATACCTGAAGAAAACATCTCTATATTTACCTGAATTTCTGAAGTATGATTAACTGGACATAGTATTATAAGTTTGTAGATATTTCATTTAATTTCAATGTTTTCTAGTTTCCATTGTTCCTTTTATATATTTTTCCTTGAAGTAAAAATATGTTTTTTCTTAGTGCTGTTTCGATAGTCTTCTTGTGTTTGTTTTCTATCAGTTTTTTTTTTTTTTTAAGATTTTATTTTTTCCTTTTTCTCCCCAAAGCCCCCCGGTACATAGTTGTATATTCTTCGTTGTGGGTCCTTCTAGTTGTGGCATATGGGACGCTGCCTCAGCGTGGTTTGATGAGCAGTGCCATGTCCGTGCCCAGGATTCGAACCAACGAAACACTGGGCCGCTTGCAGAGGAGCGTGCGAACTTAACCACTCGGCCACGGGGCCATCCCCTCTATCAGTTTTTTAAGATGCAACTAAGGGAGTGTTATGGACTGAGTGTTTGTGTCCCTCCAAAGTCAGATGTTGAAGCCCTAACCCTCATCATGGTGGTAGTCGGAGATGAAGCCTTTGGGAGTGAATGAGGGTTGGATGATGTCATGAGGGTGGGACCCTCATGATGGGTTTAGTGACCTTACACGAAGAGGCAACAGAAAGATTGCTCACTCTGAGGAGGTGGTTCTGCAGGCCCGGCAGAGAGATGTCACCAGAACCTGACCGTGCAGCCACCCTCACTGCAGACTGCCAGCCTCCAGAACTGTGAGGAAATAAATTCCTGTTAGATAAGCCACCAAATCTTTGGTGTTTTCTTAGGGCAGCCTGAGGAGACTAAGACAGTGGCTTATAGTTTTTTATCGATCATGCTGGGGTTCACAAATCTTCTTGATTATCTTCATACTTTCTCCCAGCTTTAAGAAATAATGTTCATGATGTCTTTGCATATTGGTTCTCCTCTGTTGTCTGGAAGTCAGGTCTTCTGGGGCTTCAGTTTTATGTGTGATATATCTGTTCACCATGTTCCCGATCTCTCTTAATTTCTTTTTCTGGATTCCCAATGTTTGTTCCTCTTAATGTTCAATTAAGATATTTTCTTCCCATCTAGTTTTCCATTTTTTGAGTTCTTCTTTAAAAATGTCTTATCTCCTACTAAACCCATCTATTAAGTTTGAAATTTCGGTCCTGGAATTTGTGTTTGAAACTTTTAATGAGTTCTAGTTTCCTTCCAAACTCCTAAATTTTGTCATATAATTTCTAGCTCATGTTTACTCAATTTATTTTAAAGTCTGTGTCTGGTAACTGATAAATATTTTTATATCTTTTGCATCTGTTGGATTGGTATCTTTTACTTCTTTTCTATGCAGTCAATAGTACCATTTATTTTGAGGAAGATTAGCCCTGTGCTAACATCTGCCACCAATCCTCCTCTTTTTCTGAGGAAGACTGGCCCTGAGCTAACAATCATGCCTATCTTCCTCTAGTTTATATGTGGGATGCCTGCCACAGCATGGCTCGCCAAGCGGTGCCTAGATCTGCACTTGGGATCCGAACTGGAGAACCCCAGGCCGCCGAAGTGGAACGTACGAAGTGGAACCTGGCAGTACTGCTGCACTGCCAGGTTGGCCCCCAAATAGTGCCTTTTGATTTGACTGCTTAATTTTTTTTTAATTTTGTTCTGCATATTGGTGTGGAAAATTTTGAAAATCATTTGAGTGCAGGGATGCTGTCTCAGTAGATGAGATCATGTGCAGGGTTTACTTCTGCTGAGAAAAGGCAAGTAAGATGGGTGCTGTTCCCTTCAGGGGAATCCAGTCAGGATTTGACTTGAGTCCTTCTGAGGACGGATCTATTTATAGCTCACGCTTATTCTTGGATGTAGCCCTTCTTGATCCCAGTTAAAATTCTGGGATGTTTACTAAAGCCATTCCTAATTAGGAAGGCCCAAACTCCCATTTTGTGTCCTACAAACCCAGGGGCTCTCAAAAGCTGTGCTCAGCATCTTAGCCTCTCACTCATTTTTATTTCTCTATAGAATCAAAAATTGCCTTTAGGATTATAGTGGCCCAAATGTCTGACTCACTTTTTTTGTGTTTGGTCGGGGAGCTTCCCTTTTCTTCTGGGTCTTACAATGAACTTTCACTACCTTGGTCGCCTTAAACAGACACACACAGGCACACCCCCAGGTCTTCAGGAGGATTGTTCCATGTCGACTAGTTATTATCAAAAAGAGAAAGCACAATAGAGTTTTTTTATGGACAACGGCAGCTTTGTTTCGTCCTGTACAATTCGTATTTAATTCATTTTTTTCTTGCCTCACTCTGATAGGAAAACTTCTAGTAGAATTTTGAATGGAATTGGTAATGGAAGGCATCCTTGTTCTTTATCTAAAAAAGAATACATTAAATGTTTCACTATAAATATTATATTTGCTATTCTGTTCTAATCTTAATTGACTAATAATCTTAACCTTACAGATTAGTGTATCTCATCCGTCATTTCTTTTCTGCATCTACTAAGTTAAACATGTGATTTTGTCATGTTTCAGTAACTTTACATTCCTGGGATACAGTGAGATTGCTGAATGTCAACCACTAGACCCCCGGGGCTGGCCTTCCTCAAAGGTTATGCTGCTTCGTAAAATGCTTTGAGGGAATATTCTCTCTTTTCCTATTTTCTAGAAGTGTTGATGTAGGATTGAAGTCATTTCTTCTTTGAAAGCTTTGTAGAACTTGACAGGGAAGATGTCTCAGCCTGGAATTCTCTTTGTGGGAAGACTTGGGATTACAGATTACGCTTATTTAGTGATTATTGGACTATTCAAGTTTTCCATTTCCATTTAAGTTAGTTTTGGGAGATATATGTTTCTAGGAACTTATACTTTTAAGCTAACTTTAAAATTTGTTATTTATTTATGCATTATATACTTTCATTGTTGTTTTAATATCTGCATCTTTTGTAGTAGTGTTCTCTTTTTCTTCTTTATCTTGATTATTTGCACCTGTGTCTTTCTTTTTTCTTAATTGTAGCAGTGAGCTGCAAGCCGTTCATGTCTTTTGTCTTTTAAAGGTGTGACTCTTAGTTTTGATGATATTTTCTCTGGTGTGTTTGCTTTTTTATCCAATTAATTTCAGCTTTTGTCACTATTATTTCCTTCCTCCTACTCCCCATGATTTATTTTAATGTATTTTTTTAGCTACTTGAGATGAGTGGGTTTTTTTGCTAATAATTTTCAGCCTTGATTCTTAAATAATATTTAAATATAAGGCTACTTTTTTTCATTGAAGTACTGATTTAGTTTCAATCCATATTATTAATATGTAGTATTTTCATCAACATTCAGTTCAAAGTATTTTCTTATTTATATTTTCTATCAATCGATTATTTAGGAACATTTCTTATTTTGTAACAGTTATGACTGATTTAAAGCTTAATTTCTTTTGGTCAGGAGCCATATTCTTTATGATTCCAGAGTGAAATGTGCTAAGACTTTGCCTTATGGACTAGGATACAGTCCAATTTTTAAATGACATGTGACTTCATAACTTGACTATGTATCTTAGAATTGTTGGATATTATATACTACATATATTCATTGGATTCACCTGTTCATTATGTGATTAAATCTCCTATATACATATTGTATTTTTTCTTTATATTCTATCAGTAACAGAGAAAGATGTGGTAAATTCCCGTGTATTGTTTTGGATTTACCTATTTCTTCACATAAATTAGCAAAGTTTTGCTCTATATATTTTGAAGCTATGCTATTTGGTGCAAATAGTTTTAAAGTGTGTTGGCCTCCAGGAGAATTGAAAATTTTAGAATTGTAAGCCAACTCATTATCTGTATAATGTGTTTGCTTGAAAGCAATCATTTGATTGCCTATTTTTTAAAACTATCTTTTGGAAGCCTTTCTACCTTTATTGAAATTGTAGTTCAGACCCTTGGTAGACCACTGCTTGTAAAATACCTCAATAATAATTTGGAGGTAAAGTGATAATTCTGTCATACATCGTTTTCTCTAGAAATGCAGATGTAGTTATCTACCTGTTTCATGTGCATAATGGATTCACTTGCTGCTAAGGAGCAACCAGTCATGTCTAACAACAAAGTGAGTCCAATAGGTCATAATAGGTAGTAATGATTAGCCCTTTCCCATTTGGTATATTTTCATATTAGATTGACATTTACTTTGCTTAATTTTGCCCCAAATATTTACTCAGTTCTGATATGGGAAGTAAAAATTTCAAGCCTAATTAATGCTTAGATAGGTAGTTTTTGTCATAATAACCTCATTTTTAAAATATATCCTGTTAACAGTGTCACTGAATATCTATCTTGGGTTTATTACTGATAAAAGAGACTTTGGTGATAGTGTGTTTCCATTAAGAGCTTTATTTCATCTGAATTTCCAGGTCATATTGCTGAAAAAGATGAGATATTATCTGTGGGCCATCCTTTATTCAAAGCTGAGGCTATCCTGAAAATTTATGCTAGATAAGCCTTCTGAATATCACTTATCAACTAAGAAGTGATTACTGCTGAGTCTTACAATTTAAGACATCATAAAAAAGAATACAAATCCTTTAACTTTGGTTATCCAATATGATAGAACAACAAATTATTATACTTTTGCAGCCAATATGATAAATGTAAATGCTCTCCAAAATCATATATCAAGCACATAAGTTTGATATAAGTCAAAATGTTCTCTGTGCACTAAGAAATGCAAAAATGCCATGCATAATAATGAATATATATTCCGTTATTGAAATAGCTCCCTTCCGAGACAATTTTATAATATTGTAAATTTTGGAATATTATTTTGCTTGAAAAGACTTTTTATTTGCCCACATCATGGTATAATTTTTACTGCCTCTAATGCCTGAGTATTTATTCAAGGGACCTATAGATTTTAATGGCATAAGTACTCTGACAGAGGACGGCTGGCTCCTGGTAGAGTGCCATTATAATTTATTGTCCAAACTGGTACACTTTTAGCTGGACAAATGTTAATCCAAACAGTATGCTGAGCAATGGGCATCAACTGGGGCTTACCCAGACATAACCCTAATCCACAATCACCCTACTCCTAAGGAAAAGATTAGAACCAGATGATCATAGTGCCCAAGGGTGATCCTGCCACTGAGAAATAGGGATCAGCACAAAAGAAGATTGATAGCTAGTGACTTTCTAGCCAGAGATTTTTGTTAAATTCCGATACTGGATAGTCAGTTATTTTATCTTATTTTTTTGCTTATCCACTTGAATGTACCAAATGCTCCTCAAGTTCAATATATCTAGAATTGAATTGATCTTTGAAAATCTACTGCATTTACATTCCTTTTACAACTAGAAACAGGAAAGTTTTTATAGACTCCTCTTGTCACTCACCAACTTTATTGATTTTACTCATCCTTACCATTTGCACTTCTATTGCCTTGGCTCTGCCGTATCAACTCTTATATTTATAAATATGGTCTTCTTGGAATGGTATTCTTGCCTACATCCCAGTATCTGCAGTTTACCCATCACACTGTACTTCATCCATGCGCTGCCTCTGACCATTTTCCCTTCCTGTGCATGTACTTTGTTTAATAATACAAGCGTTCATAATCCCTGCCCATCACATGATGTTTCAATAGAAGACTGATGTTGCAATTTTCTAAGAATGTAATTTTGTCTGATTGTAATAGCCCTATGTGGTTATTGTACAAAATGTACAAAAAGATCAGGGAAATATAAATTATTCATAAAATTTTTACTCAGCTATTACAATTATTAAAACATTGCTGCCAAGACTGTTCAATACTCTGTATTTTAGTAAGTTTATTCGATATGAATATGTATGGTAGATAAATAAGTAAATAAATTTGAAATTATATTTTATATAGAGCTTCAGATTTTCAACTTAAGTTAACCCATCAAGCGTATTTCCTCTACATTATTTACTAGTCTCCAAAAATATGCTTTTAGAAAGCCTGGGTAATACCTTGTTGTCTGTACATACCTTAGGAAGTTTAACCTTTGCTATAATTTTTATAGTTTTATGTTATGAACACTTTAATATATCACATAAATTTTTGTTTGCCTCTCTATTTCATTAGAGCTTAATTAGGGATCTCTTTTTAGGTGTTACTTTATCAAAGTATTTTGATTCTACAATACTATATATAGTAGAATTCCACATGACCCTCTCTTGCCATATTACCCTGGTTAACAACTCCTAAGCATTGAAAAATGTGTGCCCATCTGACTGTTCCAGTTTATGCTTTAAGTGTTTTCACCAAACAGACACACACTACCAAATATTTTTCAATTAGATATAGACTATAATAACTTCTTAGTATTTTTCTATACCTTCAATCATTAAAGATTTTGAACATAATTCTAATATTTCCTTTACTTTTTTATCTTTTCCATTTGTATCCTTTATTTATTTTAAAATTGAATTTTTTAAAAATTGTTTAGTTAGTAAGAGTGTCTCATCTGTGTACTTGTTGCAAATATTTTTCTATTTGGTTTTTAATCTACCTAATTTTGAATGTGTATTTAATCAAATATTTTGGTGATTTTTAATGTCTTATGCATAGAAATTTCTTGTTCACCATATCAATTAAATAGTCCACTGTGTTTCCTTGCAGATTTTTATGATTTTAAAAATTATTTATTTGTTTGACTATTTGGGAATTAATTTGCTGGATGCCGTGAAATATGATACTGTAGCTGGACCATTTCCTCAGTATTGAAACAATTTTCTCAGTGCCATTTGCTAATGAATATAACACCCCTTCATTCTGTGAGGATTTAAAACATTTGTATTTAGGTGTCAGTCATTGGAATAGATTTTTATTTATTAATTTATTGAATCTTATGATAGCGTCTTCCTATTTTAAATATGTATAGACTGATAATATTTCTTAATATCTTATTGGAAAAGTGCTCTCTCATTACTCTTCTTTCTTAAAGTGTTTCATCTAAATGAGACTTTTTATTTTTCTCTATTTAGACTTTTTAAAATTTCTCTCCAAAGGAAAGTTTTGGATTTTACAAATTCAAATGGTGATACAGTCATGCGTCACTTAATGACGGGGATGCATTTTGAGAAATGCATCATTACGCAATTTTGTCTTTGTGTAAACATCGTAGAGTGTACTTAGACACACCTACTCCATACCTAGGCTATATGGTACTAATCTTATGAGACCACCATCGTATATGCAGTCCATTGTTGACTGCAACATTGTTAGGCAGCACATGACAGTATATAAACCATGTGAACTTTCTATTTATCTTTGAGAAAAGTACCATTCCAGTGGTATTTATTTGCCCCACTCAGACTATTTCTTCACTTACTTTTCAAGTATTTCTTACAAGAAATTCTGTACTTTATTTGATATACCATACACATATTGCTTCTCAATTTTAAAATTTACTATGTTTGCATTTCCTGTTTTTTAAAACTTCTTGCCTTTCCTGATCTTTTTCATTGTATTTTATTTTTTTTTCATTCTTTAGATTTTCACATATTTAAGTTACTTCTGATTATTGAAATTTTTTCACAGATGATTTCCTCTTGGACCCCTCTCTGTCTGGCTTGATCCTGGACTTGTTGCTCTCTAGGCCTGCTGCACACTGTTATCCTGGAACCTCCCTCAGTCCCTCACCTGATTGGAACAATGGATCATCTGTTTCTCAGACCTTAGGTTATACTCTTTCTTGGTTCACACATTTTGTTGCAGCGATTTTCAAATACTTCCTGGGAAAGTTTTTAGGGAGGAAATCTTGGTGAGTTCTTCCATGTCTGAAAATGTCCTTGCTTAATTTGTAGGTTGGCTTTAAGGCATTGTTCCACTTCTTGCTCGCACTAGTGTTGCTGATTAGAGTCTAATACCCATGTGGCCTATCTTCATTTTTTCTTCTCTAGAAACTTTAGGAACTGTTTAATTTATTCGTTGATCCAATAGACAGTTACTAAGTGCTATGTTCCAGTTTGTGTACTCAAGACAGGGCAGTGAGCAAAATCGACAAAATTCCTTCTCACACACTTTAACGTAGAGCCGGAAGGAAAAGACTGGCAATTTCCTAATGGTCAGGTCTAGGAATATCTTTTTACAGGGGCACACAGCTGGCGTTTTCAGTTAGAAATGTTGTGACCTTAGGCAATAGGAAGTCTCTTATATAAATTTTTAATGATTTAATTCAGTGGCTTTTTTTTTCTTAAACATTGTCTTGTTAGAGGTTAAAATTTTATATTAATCTTGTTTGACTCATACCTATTATTATTGTCTATTTCCTTATTTTTTTCTAAAATTTGGGTCAGTTTATTGACTTTATCACATAAGCCTATTGATTTTCTTTTATTTGGACCTGTTGCTTATGCTCATTGTTGTCTCTGACTATTCATTTGTCGTAGTATCACATTAATTTTTATCCATATAATATGTATTTTAATCTCTTTGAGGCTACTAGTTGAGGTTTTCTTGTGATGTCTGACCTTTTTTCATTTTAGTTACCTTTTGTTCCTTTTCTGGTGTTTATTTTAGCTTTGTCTAATTTTCCATGGAGGACCTGGGAAACTTGGTTTTAAGTTCAAATTGTAAAATGAGGTATAAATCCAGTTGGGAGCCCTGTGCCTGATCCAAGCTTATTGACAGGTGGACTTAGCTCGAGGTCAGCAGATAGACTGCTGGTTGCCTCGCTGAGTCAGGGGACCACTAAATGTCAGGATATGAAGATCTTTTCTGTAGAGTACAAATAACCAAACACTATTCTAATCCTTCCAGGGGAGTCCACGCTCCTTTTTTTTTTTTTTTTTTTTTTTAGGAAAGCTCTTTCATTTTTTTGCCCGGGGAGTTAGAGGGTGGGTTGCTGCTGGGCATTACCTGCACAGCAGTGTGTGTGTGTGTGTGTGTGTGTGTGTGTGTGTAGTAGCAAAAGGGGAACACATCACTGAACTAAATAAAAATTTATGATTAATTCCCCTGTTTTCTACTCCATGTTTCACTCCTCTTTTCCATCATACTTCACATTTCCAGGAGTTCTGAAGGCCAGCTTGCTTCCGCCCTCAGTTCCTATAATCCCTCTTATTTGCAGTTTCTACTCCCCTAGTTCATAGACATTGCATCTCCTTGATCCACTTTTTTTTTTTCTGCTGTTTGTTAAAATGTATTTTCTGCTGATTGCTTCAGACCTGTTTTCCTCATGACCGTGGATTAATTTACTCTCAGTTTTACGGTAGGGCAGGTGCGGAGGTAGATGCGTGTGGTTGATGTTCATCTGTCCACTGGAATTGGAAGTTGGGAAAGTGTGCCTCCTGCTGCTGTTCCTGCCATGATTTTTTTTTTTTTTTATAGTTTTTAAGTGCTAGGTAGTGTTTGTGGCTTAAACATCCTTTTTTATAAAAGATATAATTAATGGAAATGAGAATCTCAGGGTATGAATTAGAGACAATGGAAAAGAAAGGAAAGAAAGAAAACATTCATTCATTTTCAGTTATTCGTTAGATACTGGGCAAAATATTTCTTTCTATACCAATAGCAACCTGTGATATCACATATTGTTGTAACCAGCTACAATTTCTAAAGGACATTTCCCAAATCTGACACCTTAGTTGTATGTCATGTGGTTCATTTAAAATTTGAACCATATGATATCCTTTAATTATTTGTGTGTATCCTTCTCTCTCTCCCCTACCCAGCTGCTGCTAAATTTGAGTGTCCTAAAAGGCAGGATTTATGTGTGATTTATATTGTTGTTTCCCAAAATACTCATTATAGCTAGGAACAAATAAATTCTCAGCAAGTGTCCGTAAATAAAAAATAATAATATAGTATTTTAGCCCCATATTGGTGGATTCCCTCAAATATAAATAAACTAAGATTGGTAGAAGTGAGGAGGTTGCAACCATTTATAGCTTATTTAGTTTTATGCCTTCTTTTTCCAAAAATAGTATAATATGATCATGAGTTCTTAGTATGAATATTTACTAATAGTTGAATGAATATATTCAATTAATAAATAAAAATGTATAAGCAACTTCTATATGCCCAGTTAATCACGAGACACTAGAGTTATAGACAAAACAAATACAACACTGCCCTCATTGAGTCTGAGTTTAATTGTACTCTATATAAACATGGATGCAAACTAAAGTCAATAATTCATTAACAAATGGAATAATACGTTTAAATTTCTAAATACAGGAATACACGATAAAGTAAAGGAAAAGATATACAGTAAAAATGGAATAGCAATTTCGACACTATGTCCCTCCTAATTCTTGTAAGGGACCCCTGAGGAAAGGACTACAGTGTCCATTCAGAGAAAATTGTGGGGGGATCGGTGGTACCGCCAAAGTGCTAGAAAAGAAAGGCAGATTTCCGCTGTTAAAACTGTTGATTCTAAACAGCAAGACCATGAAGAAAAAGACGCTGGGTTCAAGCACTGCTTAACTGATGAGTCAAATATAAGGACTGCGTATAGAATTTGTAGTTTGTAAACTTTCCAGCAAATCACAGCAAAATTAATAAGACACTGTTGTGTTGATATGTAGTGGCATTATCTATTCTAACACTATCCGTTAGATATGATATTAAATACTATCATGTGGGAAGATCAGTATTGAAGTAGGAAAAAAAATGACTTTGGAGCCTAATGCAGTTTAGATTTGGTCTCTGACAATTAGCTATAAATGCTGTGTAAATTTGCACAGAAGGGATCAGCCTCTCAATGTCTACCTATGCAAAATGGAACAGCAAACTCCCCGTAAGAAATTGTTGCGAGGATTCGGTACATGTATGTTGGTAAAGCACTTAGGACAGGTACCTGGTTAATGATCAGTGCAATTAGCGACAATTAAAATCCTGCAAGGCATTTTTGTCTTTTTCTTGGTCCTTCATTCTGAAATGAATATCATTAATAATGTTGAGTTTTCAGTCATCACACCCCCTACAGGGAAACGAGATACATACATCTTCAAAGACAAGAGTCCTTGTTGCTACACTCAAAAGGTTCTTTTCTCCTACTGTTGACAGTCACTCCAGAGTGAAGATTTTTGTACTCCAGCAGTGTTCTTCCAATTTTCTGGTTTTCTCCCTTACCCGTTTTCTTCTCTCCACGACTGCGGTCCTTGAGGAGCTTAAAGCTCACAGCGTGTGCCCCTCGTCCTGGATGCTGAGCACTTGAAGCACCACACAAAGTGTGCTGGAGACGGTAAATAGGTTATAGCTCACCGAGCTGACTTTGATTGGTGGTGGCTGCGTAAATTGCTCTGCTGAGGAGAGAAGGCTCTCAGCCCTGTGGGAGGAGAGCAGCGTTGGCCACAGCTTGGGTGGGAGGAGGAGTGCCTTAAGGCCGGGTCCTTGACACACCCAAGTGGAAATGCCTGCCCTGCCAGGAAACAGTGGTCAAAACAGAGACTGGGAGGAACCTCCCTGGGAGTTAAGAAGTGGAGTGAGAATGGGCTTTAAGCCCCAGCATATGGAAATGGTGGGAGTCTTGTGGTGGAGAACTGAGCTGAGATGAAATGGGGTTATGATGAGAATATATTGGGTCTGATTTTATGCATCATTCCACCCCCTTTGGAGTTTTCCCTCAGCCATGGAAAATCACTGACCGTCAGCCTTAACCATAGTGTAATTTAATAGGCTAGGACAAAATTTTCTTAGCCTTAAGTTTTCAGTTCCTTTAATTCTAATTGCAAAGTAAGAATCTTTGCTTCCAGTTAAGAAAATTTTAGGTTAAATTCATAGTGAAGATGATATTCAGAGGCAGCACTGTTTTGTTTTTTTTTCTGCCTTGCCTGAACCTTTGGCTCCAAAATGTATCATTCCCTCAAAATTTGAGTTGTTGAATCAAGTGTGTCAAGTGGGAGGACAGTGTCTGAGAAGGGTCAAAAATTATTTAGCATTGAGATGGGGACAGAAAACAGAAGGAAAGGGAATTGAATGTTATTACAGACAAATTGTTAATAACACTTAGTTTTTTTGGAGGGGGCATAATCTTGTGGATGAAAATAATCCATAACCAATCTATAAATGAAAATTTGGAAGTGTTTATTCTGAGCTAAAATCTGAGGATCATGGCCAGGGGCCTTTAAGAAAGGGCACCAAAGAAGTGGGGTGTACAGAGTGGTTATATACTCCCAACGAGGATGTTTCACATATGATTGAAATGTCCCTCCCACAATAGTCACAAGATTGCCCTGTAGGCACAGCACTTGATCGACACAGCAGGTAGTGGGTCTGCTATCTTGGCAGGCACAGCAGGAAGCAAGTCTATTGTCTGGAGCTGGGTGGTCACAGGTGAGCACAGCAATCAGTTTCTAGCCTAAGGAAAGATGCTTAATCCTTAAGGAAATGCCAAAGTTGGGAGGGGGAGGGAAGTTGCACCTTTATCTCAAGGGCCTTTGTTCTTGCCATAGGGAATCTCTAAGGCAGATATACAATGCATGCTCAACAGCCTCGGTCAGGCCCTTTTGGAAAGACAAGGTCAGGCCGAATTAGGTTTACACCAAATGGCTTCCTCATATACTCCAATATATCCTATTACTTGCCATTTTTATTTGTCAATCTTTTCCTGTTTATGTTCTTCTGGGTATAGAAAATAAATTTTGTAAGAGCATTTCACATCCTACTTAAAAATACAAGTGTGCCTTAGTACTGGTATCAAGACAAAGGGAAGTTTTTAAGTAGCTCCACCACACACACACACAAATAGCAGAACCAAAGAAACAAAAAACAATACCGGGAAGAGATCAGTGGTTTCCACATAATATGTCATTCTTTGTATGTAATAACCAGTTTATTTCAGTAATAAATTATAGCGTATTTAAATTATCACCAGAACAGATAGTATCTTTCAGTATTCATTGATTTTTTGATGGCTAATGGAGAGACAGTTTTCAAGTTTTACATATATTATTTTTCAAAACTACGTATTTAAAGTAATTGGATTAGGAAAGCCGATTCAACTCATTGAACGGAAGACTTGTACGCATACACTTTTTAAATTATGTTGTTGTTTTACAATATCATTTTTATAGTGATATGCCTAGAACAGTGCTTGGAACATAGCATATTCATTTAACATATTTATTAAATGAATGAATGGCTTACTCTCTTAATTTCTTCTCTAATTTTTAATTGCCTTATAATGTTCTGAACAGAAATTGACATCAGCTGTAAGACTAATAAACATTCAGCATAGAGATGTGCATTTCCTTCTTTTGAAATGTCAGTTCATTAATTCTAGATCTTATCATTATATTAGCTATTTCTTGTATTAAAAATATCTTTAGGCCATTAATGGTAGTAATGCTTTTACCGCGGATGGAGGGAGGATGAGAGATCAATGTGAATCAAGAAACAGATGGAGGATAATGTTACTAAGATTAGATACAGAAGAAAAGCAATAAATAGCATCTGTATTTTCAATTTAAATAACAATTGGATTACAGCACAGTTCTGTGCCTGCTTTGTCCCTGAAGCAAGACTTTGGATGTCAGCAAACATCTGAGCCTCTTACTTAGGAAGAAATGTTGGCCAGATTGATAATTATGAGAGTGAAAAACATATCAGGAATATTAGATTAAGATTTTATTCTTATATATTATAAACATAGCGTACAATATGGAAAGGAAGCTGCATCAGTTTCACGGGTTTGGATCATTGATGGTTCTCACCGCCTCCTCAGGACATGTACACAGATTGCTTCAGTCAAGTGTAGGACACGCAGACCCGGGACGAATGAGCAGGCACACAGTCGGGCTGAGTGGCTTCCTGGTACAGCTCCTCAGCGTGGCTTTTTTATTGCACAGTATGATTTTTTCTTCAGATTATGAATCACCAAGTTGTGTGTGAGGAATCTTGATTTCTGGGAGCTCAGATGAAAGTTTTCAATGGGGTCTTTGATAGACGACTGCCCTTCAGCCAGGCCAGACTACATAGCCGGTTAAACCAGTTGTAAACCATCGATTTCTGAATCCTTAAACAATATAGACAAGTTAATCCCGGGTGCCAACTTGAGAGTATCAAACTTTAAATAGCACATTACAAAGCACTAACTAGCTCATCTTGGCCTAACTTTGACCAAAGGTCAAGACGAGCTTGCAAGAGTCCCACAGGTAAGCAGTATAGTGATGCCCTAGTTGAGCTGTAAAATGACCTTACACAGCAACATCACATGGTCAGATAGGTATATACCTCGACCAACCTAGGGAACTTGAACACCTCTGAATTTGACAGCCTCACTGTGTTCAGTACTCAGGGAATATAGACATATAAGCCATCTGTCTGGCCAAAGAGTT
The DNA here is from genome assembly GCF_021613505.1 of Equus quagga. NCBI lineage: Eukaryota > Metazoa > Chordata > Mammalia > Perissodactyla > Equidae > Equus > Equus quagga. The sequence continues at coordinate 8,627,463 of NC_060268.1, read as the reverse complement.
CACTGCTTTGTTCGGGGAAAACACCAAATATGTGAAACAGAAAAATGTACAAAGTAGTCAGTTTCTATTTTTTGTTCTATTACCACGAGAGTAAGCAGAGAGGTAGGTGTTTCTGGAAGTGATAGCACTCTAAGATGGACCTTGAGCAACTGAAAGCTTTGTGGTGATTTTGTGATAATGACCAGTATTCTAGGTACCTTTAAGTAATAAACTAGGGCCAAAGCCACATCCTTTATAGGAACCCAGATACTTAATGGATAATGGGATTGGAGCACAGTACGATTGAGACTTGGCTACAGATTCAGACTGGGGAATCACTTAAGAGAAACTGAGTTGTGGGCAGAATTCAAGAAGATTGATGTATACAGAACTGACAGCTAGGCAGTCTAATGCCCAGAAAAGCCTGGGTTAAGACAGCGTCACCACCAGGGTCTGCTTAAGCTAAGTAGATACCCTCCACTGTACACAAACTGGAGCCACTTGCTGATCTCATTGAGGACGCTGTTCTCAGCAGACTGCTAGCCTGACTAGCTCCTCCTCCATGGAGACTGAACCTTCCCAATCACAACTACAGAAGCCTGAGGCTCTAGAGCTTTACTGAAGCCTCACCCCTGAACTATTAAATCGCTGGTCCAGGCCTGACAGCCCACATGCTCTTCTAGAGGAACAACTGCTCCCCTGCTTCTTAATACTTACTCATCCAGCCTTGCCCAGAAAGGATTCAAAGTCTAAATTGTACGACTGTTGATGGAATTCATACCATCTAATAGGTCGAAAAGGAGTCAATATGAGAAAAAGAAATAAGACATACTATGTAAGAGGAAGGAGAGATGCAAACATCCAGAATAACTTCCTGATCTTTTAGGCAGAATCCAGAAATGGAAGGATGTCTATAGACCTCATCTTCTACCTGTTGAATAAATATGACCTGATTAGATTTGCCAATTAGTTAAACAATTTTTGGGGGGGCACAAAATAGTATTATGGCTTTGTATACATCAATGAGGGGACACATTAAATGATAGATGTGACTTTAAAAACATGTAGTCAAATGTTGGGCAAAATAACAACTACTGATGATATGCTATCAGAATTACATACCCATATTTAAGCATAGATTTTTTTTTTTAAAGTAGAGGAAACTAAGACTAGAATTATCTTAGTAATTTTAAGAATGTGGAAAACATCTGAAGAAAATCAATTCAACAAACATTTAGGGACCGACTCGGTGGTGCAGCGGTTAAGTATGCACATTTCACTTCAGCGGCCTGGGGTTTGCCAGTTCAGATCCCGAGTGCGGACATGGCACCACTTGGCAAGCCATGCTATGGTAGGCGTCCCACTTGTAAAGTAGAGGAAGATGGGCACGGATGTTAGCTCAGGGCTAGTCTTCCTCAGAAAAAAAGAGGAGGATTGGCAGATGTTAGCTCAGGGCTAATCTTCCTTGAAAAACAAAACAAAAAAATGACTGAGTCTATAGCATATACTGGGTTCTGGAACAAGGGTAAATACGAACTAAATTCTGCTTCAAGATCTCGAGCACTATGAGCAAAAGCTAGGAGGCCCAAACTAGCATGTCAGCTGGAGGATTATGGGATTTCTTTTGGTGTGGTTTTAGGTTAATGCTTGAACATAAGAGCAGCGTGTGAGGAAAAGAACCTAAAGGCGGGAGGAGGTCAGTAAAGATTTGAATGCATTGGTATGTGTCGCTTTGAATGAAGGTAAAAATTAGCATGAAAAACCTTTTTATTTTTTTGCTTAGCCCACGCATATGGGAATATGAGGAGGCAAAAACTCAAAATCCAGTGGTAAGGAACAGAGGGAGGAAGAGAGGAAGGATGGAAAGCACAAAAAAATGTTGTGAAGTGAAATCAAAAAGTCAAATTTTCTCTCTAATTTTTCACTATTGCATAATGTATCAGTGTTGATTAATATAATGTGTCGTTAGTCAACATAAGCTAAGGGTAATGTAACTTCTGAGGCTTTGAGCATCAGTTGATTACTTATTTGGTCAGGAGGAAATCCACTTCAGCTTCCTACCGCCATCCTGCGTTGCGCAACACAATGTGCAATTATGATACTTTGTCCCACAGATTAGCCTTCTAACACACTTTGCTTGATCCGTTAGTCAACCTTTCTCAAAGAGAAAGTCCTGTGCTCATCTGGCATTATAGATAGCATCAAAGCTTTAGCAGAAGGTAGACCTGCTTTTGAATTGCATTTATCCAAAGCAAGAGGAAACTTTTTTCCTCTGATTGTTCTTCCTTCCTACTACAAACTACCCTATGGCTAGGGATATCTGGGTTTTTACTCTAAGGAAGCACAGACAAATATTCTTTTTTATACAGTTGCATGTTAAGTGACTTAAGCAGCTAGGTAATGTGCATTAATAGGATACTAATTAAATTATGGAATATGCATGAAATGAAATTAAAATGCAATCATTAAAATTGATGGTCTAGATTTATTTTCATGGGAAGTGACTGATAAGTGAAGAAAAGCAGCAGCTTGCTTGTATGGGGTCTATAACATTCAACAGGCACACTCATATACTCTTTATAGTTTTTATCATATTTAATTCTTAATGTAACCCTATAAAGTAAGTATTATTAATTTTCCTCATTCAGGTGGGAAAAACAAATGATACAGGAGTAGCAATCCTATCATCATATTTTTCCAAGCAATGGAACTGGGATGTGGATGGAAAAAGCCTGATTCTAGGGTTTATGCTTTTAACTGTTAAACCGTATTATAGGCTGGAATATATCTGTGTGTATATATTTTTTATTAAAATATATAAACCATATAAGGGTATTGATTATATTTACATTTCTCTTAATATTTTTTATATTTCCTATATTTTTAACAAGCATTTATTTTTTAAATCAAATAAGTCGAATAAAATAAAGAAAATATAGAAATATTACTCAACAAAAGGATAGAATCTAGATTTGTGGGATTTATCTATCTAGCTACAGATATTTCATTAGATGAAAGACTGTAAAATAATACTATACACTCTTATTTGGGTCTTTCCCTCATAAGGTAATTAATTGATGAATATGAGAGTAATAAGAAGTAAGAATATCAGAGAATTACTGATAATCTCTTCATTCAGGATCTAAGGGAAACCAAGAGCACTAGTAACTAAAACTATGACCAGCAGGTCTGGATAGCAGAATCAGTTAATTGAAATATATACTAATATAAAATTTACTTTCAAACAACCTGGTATACTTCTCATTAATTATAAAAACATATTTTCACAATTAAATTAATTTGCTTTTTTAAAGTTACGAATTTACTACTAAGTGAAAGAAGCCAGTCAAAAAAGACCACGTATTATGTGATTCCATTTACATGCGACGTCCAGAATAGACAAGCCCACAGAGAAAGTAGATTAGTGGTTGCCTAGGGCTGGGGGTAGGAGGGCTTGGGAGAAATAGAAGAGTGTTAATGGGTATGGGGTTTCTTTTTTGGGGTGATGAAAATGTTCTCAAATCGACTGTGGTGATGGTTGCGCAACTATGTTAACATACTAGAAAAATTTGAATCATATGCTTTAAAAGGGTGAATTGCATGGTATGTGATTTATATTTCAATACATCCGTTAAAAAGGAAATAATAAATATGAATTATAAGATAATTAAAAATAATTATTTGAGCCAAAACTTCTTTAAAAAAAATGTTGATAATTTTTTTGAATTTAGTACTTGATATTGGGAAGGCAAAATGAAAACTTTATGAGAGAACAGAAAATTTGTCACTGATTAAGTAAGATCATAGGTGTGTAGTGAAATGGAATAGTTTTAACTTGGATATTTATTGATAAAAGTGGCAATATGATATTTTAAAATATGTCATAGATGATATCTCAGTTTTAAGAAACTTTAGCTCTCTCAGAAATGAGGATGTTTTGTTGCCGTTTGTTGTTTGTCTTAATAATCAAAAGTATGCCAAATTCAGCAAAAATCACAAAAAAATATTCTGTGAGTATGAAATATTTACTATCTGAGACAGATGACACAGAAGCTTACCTTACTGTAAACTAACTGAATGCTCCAATTGGGCCTTTAATAGAGTTAATAATCAAATTCTCTACGCAAACATATATGTGCACTTGTGGTATATTCCACAATGGCATGAGGGAAAGAATATATACCTGCCTTTGAAACAAAGTTCTCAAAACAGTGTGATCTGTGAAGGACTTATTGTATTACAGGAATTTGTATTGTTATATTAAAATGCTTCTTAGCTAGGAGTTTCTCTGAGAAGATTTTTTTCTGAAAGGGCTAGCACATTAAAATTATTGCAATTTTAGTTTCTCTATTTCCTGGGAATTGTGAGGATATTAGTTTCCATAAACTAATGAGAACGGATTTTATTTTAAAACATTTATTTCTAATTTATTAATATCCTCTGGAGGTAGGAAAACATTGTATACGGAGACAGTGATGTGCAAAGATGATTCTCAATTACATATATTCAGGCACACAGAAAACTTGCAGCTTCATTTCTGTAACTTGAGCCACATTTCAAAAGTAGACATGAATACATATACAAATTAACCAGTCAAAACACAAAAAGACCTGTCCTCCTTGCCAGTGGATGCAAGGTGTTTTCTTAATAATTTGTGCTCTCAAAAAGACGAACAAACCAAAAGAATGTCAGACTGCATTCTCTGTCCTCTCTTGCTCAACAGAGAATAGATCCTATCATCCTGAAAGAGATAGCAGAGGGGTCTATTTCAGGAGAATTTCCTGACAGTGCTGTTACCGGTGGAGAATAATGTTTCATCTGTGTACAACCGGACTTGAAATACGCAAAGACTGTTGTCACATTTGCAATCAGACTGGCCTAGCAGATACTGGGCACAGTAGTCCTTGAGCCCGGTTGTGCTTTGGGAAATAGACCAACCCAAAAGTTAAATGTGATACTGTTGGACCAAGAGACTTGGTTAAGAACAAGAAATGAAGTAAAAAAAAAAACACAAAATAAGAGGGAATGTGAGAGTGAAAGCAGAATCGGTGAAAGGAGATTTCTATTGACATTAGGATTCACTCCAAGAACCAGGAATGTGTGTGCCAGGGCTTAGAGAGCCAATGAGGCAGACTTCTTACCAACCCAGTTTAATTGGTCCCACAGCACAAGTCTTCTTGGACCTCTGGGAGAGACCTCCAGAACTGTTAAAGTATAATTTTTAAAAGTGAGCATGTTTTGAAGCTTTATTTAATTAATTAATGAGGGAAGCAGCGGGAGGGTAAAACGGGGTCCTACTCTTCGTTCATTGTTTCTCAATGAACCATGCATTTTCATTCTTTATGTAGTGGTCTTGACATTTCCTTTTCCTGGAATTATCGTCCTTATTTTCTCAATTTATTATACTATCACTTGTCTTTGAAGGCATAATACTCTGTCTCATCTACTCTTAATCAAAGTCACTGTGACTTTACTCATCATATCAAGTGTATTTACCACATTTTGTAATTATCATTTACACTTTAATTATGGTAGTTATCACTCTCTAAGAAAGGCCCCTCTCTATGTTCTGTACTGTTGTATTTTTTTTACAGTGGTTGTAATTTAAATTATCTCTTTTTTTTTTTACTTGAACAAAGTGGTTTTAATACTATCAGTGGTCAATAAAATTCGTCAAATAAAATAGGTTTAATGAACAATTCTTTAAACAATTATCTTCTGAGCAATGTTCAGCATAGTTTATAGATCAGTATACTTTCAAAAGAGAATGTGTAAGCTGATCAAGTGATGGAAGGTTTCATGAAGGCAGTTGTATTGACCTAAATCTAGAAAGGGGTGATTATTTGAAGAAACAGAAGAACCACCTTCCAGACTAGACAAAGGACATACACAGGCACCTGTGAGCTGGGGAAACCGAGGAAAGATGCAAACTGAATAGAGCGTGTGTGTTGAAAGTGATAAGAAATAAGATAGCAAGTTGTTTCTCATTCTTAGAACCGATTGTATTCCAAGTGCTGGTGACATATGCAGGTATGACTTGAAGCTGATTTTGGATAAACTATACTGGTCATCTGTTCCACCCAAATCTGTTTTCAATTTACAACAGAAAGAAACTGTTTTCGTAATTTCATCCCTTTGATTGTGGACATGATCAGAGAGTCAATATTTAGGGTATGTTTCCTAATTCTTTCTTATTATGACCTCGTTGGTCCATAAAGAGCCACCCTTCATATATAAGGTCTTTTTTATCGCAATCAATAAGCATTAATTGAGCAATAGCAATAGATTTAAATTAAACGACGTGAAGGGTCAACAGAGTGGAGAACATAGTCCTTGCCCTAAAATAGCTTATAATGCACTTGGGGAGGTAACAAATGCACATAGGGAACCCTATATGAAGATATTTATAGACCTACTTAAATGATAAATTCTATTTTGCAAATAAGAGCATTATAGAAAGTCAGCAGTGGGAAAATAAATCAATGGAGATCCAAATAGATGAGGAAAGACAATCCTACCATGAGCCAGGGACTCAACTTCATGTTTGTCTGCATCACAAAATGGAATCCCCCAACGATCTCAGGAGCCTAATTATTCCTGATGAAACTGATCCTCAAAATCTTTAGCTCTATTGACATTACTCAAGTAGTATGTGACAGAAAAAACAAAATCTAGACTTTCTGACTGTAAATTCCAAGCTGCCCTACATTGCCTATTTTTAAGTTGCTTCACAACTGAAAAACTCTAAGAAGCTGATAGTTTCTGATCTAGAATATACAGCAAGGGGGCCTGTCCGGTGGCACAGCGGTTAAGTTCACATGTTCTGCGTCAGCAGCCCAGGGTTCACCAGTTTGGATCCCGGGTACAGACATAAACACTGCTTGGCAAGCCATGCTGTGGCAGGCATCCCACATATACAATCAAGGAAGATAGGCACAGATGTTAGCTTAGGGCCAGTCTTCCTCAGCAAAAAGAGGATTGACAGCAGATGTTAGCTCAGGCTAACCTTCCTCAAAAAAATATATATATAATAAAATAGAAAAAAAATTGAATATACTGTAGAAATGAGATTTTAGCAGAGAGAGAAGGCAATGAAGAGGGTATTGTGAGAACTGAAGGTGCTATCTGGATCATAGACCTTCCTTTCTCTTCTGCAAAAGAGAGAAATCAGCCCTATGGTCTTCTACGCTTGGAGAAGGCCTTTTCTTATGTAGCCTGTAATTTATTCTGCCAAGTAATCCAGGAGGAAGGGCAAAGTCTTCCCTTCCATCCTCAGGGTATTAGAAGCTGGACCACCTTTAGTTCTGCATCACCGCATATTTCACTCTGATAACGGATCAAGCAGTTCTTTTAATGAAGACATAACAGGACAGTACAGAGCTGGAAGACCTGAGTTTAAGCTCCTCAGTCTTTGCTGTGCTCTTTCCAGGGCTCCTACTTGAGGGTCCTGCCCCATCTGGTATTCATCTCACTCCTTCTGAGTGGACAGATCACAGGTCACTTGACACCAGCTTCCTTCTTGTCTTGCAAAGCCTGCTGCCTTAGGTGAGCTTGAAGGAAGAAAGTAAAGCGCTATTCTAGAACTTGGTTTATTCTTTTGGTCTTTACCACGACCCTAAGAGTGGAGTTTTATTATTATCATCCATTTTACAAATGAAAAAATGACCCAGAGTTCCTAATCATTGTGTAGTATTTCTTGCTTCTTACCACCAAATCCTGACCCTTAACTCTTAGCCACCATTAATAATATGACTCTTCCTCACTTCCAGCATTTGGAAAGGTGAGCTCTGGTCCTCTGGGTTGGGCAGGAATATGGCAGCTACTTTGACTCCAGTCTACCCTATCTACAAAGATTGGTAGTACTCAGTTATCTCCTTAGTTTTTTTGCCGTGGAGAGTTAATTTCTTTCTTAAAACCCCCTAGTCTAGTTGCACGTCAATTCATTCTACTAATTTACAGTTGTCCCTATTCCCTGGGCATTAGCCCTGGCCTTGTTATGTTAGGAGAAAATTTATCTTCTCCTGGGTTTGTCTTCACAACTCAGTAGCTGAGGATGCCTAAGTCTGAGTTCACGAGTGTTGCCCCTGGTAGCAGGGCGTGGTTTACAGAGCTTGGCAAGGGACAGGATCTGTATACTTAGATTTAGTAGGAGACCAATTTAAAAATATTAAAGTATTTTTGAAGTGATACTCACAAATGGTTATGAATTATCTGAAAAAGTAGGCAAAAGAATTGAAACTTTGAGTTGTGGATCAAACCTGAAAACTATGAGGTATCTTTCATACTTCCCCTTTTTTATCACTATTGTTTACTCCATCAGTAAACAATACTCTATTTCTAAAGTATTATGAAATATGCCTCCAAAATATATGTGTCAAAAATTAATCTCCCTCTTCACTTCCAACTAATTAATGCAAGCATCTGTTATCTGTCACGTAGATAGTTGCGGTAACCTTCCAATTGCTCTTTCTGGTTTTAATAGTGTTTTATGAGAATCACATGAAATAACACAGCAAAAGCCTGTTGGTGTATACAGTAAGCTCCCATTAATATCATCATAACTATTTTTTATTTCTCTATTTAATTTTTCCCATAAAATTGAGTAATCATTTTAATATTTAATTCATTTTAATTTTTACTAAAGTGATACAGGCAGGTAGTTCAGAATGCGGATTGTAACAGAAGAGAAATATAACAGACCCGCCCAGCACTCCCCAAGCCACACGCTGCTGTAGCCCAGGGGCTGTTTTGCTTGTCATTTTTCTCCATAATCGTGAATGATATTCTTACATTACAACTCCTTATTTTTCAAGTGTACATATTTTTTACTGACTTCTCATCATAGTTTATTATGGGTTGGCTCTTTTACATTTGTCCTCAATTCCTCTCCCTCCAGTCCCCTAGATTTTAAAAAAATACATTAAAATCATTATTAAATCTATAATAAGCTTTTATATTCTTATAATTATACAAGTAAACACCCTAGACCACACTTCCTTCTCTCTATAATCGTTTATTTTTCCTGAATGTAATGATGCATTTACTTTTTTCTTTTGCCTGGTTTTCTTTGAAACCACCTCTATTTTTTCGAAAAGAGCTAATGCCTCTACCACATGCATATGTCTGTCAATGATTTTCCTATGATCTGATAATTACTTTCCTTATTTTATTTGTGTGTTTATCTACTTATTTATTTGACAGAAAGAGAGACAGAGAGAGAGAGAGACAGAGAGACGTTACTTTCCAGGGCCTCTGTCCTTAGGCCCCCATTAGAATATGTTGTTCTCCAATTTTGGCTTCCATTCGTCTCCATACTCGAACTTCCGTTTATAGTTATCCTATGTGTGAACTTTTCCTTGATATCATACTGTTTTCTCTCTTATTTTATTCTCATATTTTTGTTGGACACATTATCTTTTACTTCCTACTAGAATCCTGGACAGCAGGCAAAAATTTTGAGTTTTTGCATGTCTAAAAAGGTCTTCATTTTCTCTCACTTTTGATGGCTAGTTTTACAGGGTAGGAAAAAAGTTGTAGGATAAAGTCCACTTTACATGGTATTTCGAAGTTATGCTCCATTGTGTCCTAGCTTCCAGTTTTGATGCTGTGATGCTATTTTGATCTGGAATCTTATTAGTATCATTTGATCTTCCTCTGTACATTTTGGGATATTTATTTAAACTCGGTTTATTTTCTCTAGTTCTGGGAATTTTCTGTTATTATTTATTTGATTATTTTCTCCCCTCTGTTTCCACTATTCTTTATTTCATGAAATCACATTAATTGTATGTTGGTTTTCTGGGTCTTAGCTTTTACTTTCTTGTTTCTCCCTTCCTTTTTTTCTTTTTCTTGTTAAGGAAGCTTGGCCCTGAACTAATGTCTTTTGCCAACCTTACTCTTTGTGCTTAAGGAAGATTGTCCCTGAGCTAACATCTGTGTCAGTCTTTCTGTGTTTTCTATGTCGGATTCCACCACAGCATGGCTTGATGAGTGGTGTGTAGGTCTGCACTCGGGATCTGAACCTGCAAACCCCAGGCTGCCAAAGCAGAGTGCGTGAACTTAACCACTACGCCACTGGGCCAGCCTCACCCTTCCTATTTACCATTTATTTCATTCTACCATTCTACTTCCTGGATGTGGTACTCAACTGTATCTTTGACTCTTAGCTTTCTTTTAATTTCATCTACCTTAATTTCTAATAACACTATTGTATCCAGTTTACTTTTTATGTAGATTTCAAATATTGATTTGTGAATCAGCTTAAGCAAAGAACAAAGCTCTCATCTCTTGGGAGATGGAGGAGTTCTTATCACTTCATGATGTTGGCTTTAGGTGGAGGAGTGGGAAATCTTACTATTTTACGTATAAACAGTTAACCAGAACTTTGTTTTTTTTAAACATTTTACTTTTTTCCTTTTTCTCCCCAAAGCCCCCTGGTACATAGTTGTATATTCTTAGTTGTGGGTCCTTCTAGTTCTGGCATGTGGGACGCTGCCTCAGCGTGGTTTGATGAGCAGTGCCATGTTCGCGCCCAGGATTCCAACCAACGAAACACTGGGCTGCCTGCAGCGGAGTACCAACTTAACCACTCGGCCACAGGGCCAGCCCCCAGAACTTTGTTTTCATTCTTTAAGCTCATACTCCTTCCTTTGAAGGCAATTTGCTATCAAGTCTTAAATAGTTCTTTGGTTTTGTGTGGATAAATTGGTCAGTTCCTTCTGATCTTTTAAGTCTGTTCTGGCTATTTCTGTTGTTTTCAACTGTCACCAATGTGTTGAAATATCTTGACTTCTATCGTTGCCTCTCCAATTATCTTCATCTTCTTTTGTTAATTATTTCATTCCTTTGCCATCATTTTTGAAGGGTTTTGTGAGGTGGTGGAGTGGAGAGAGGAAATTGTTTTGAAAATTAACTCTAGCCAACTCTTAGCTTACTACCCTTAAGAGGTTTCTCGTTGCACTGTGAATGTTATGCAGAGACCTCTAAGGCTACTTCCTACCTTTTAAACAAATCTCCTATCATGCTTCCCTTACGCATGAAGTTGTAGGCATGGTTGACTTCCTTTAGTTCTTCAAATGCCACGCATGCCTTTCCCACTTGAGATGTTTTTGCATGCTGTTCCTTTGGTCTGAAATGTTCTTCCACCCTCTCTTAACCAGGAATACTCTTTTTCTTCCTTCATACCAAATCTAAGTGTCCTTCCATCTGAGAGCTATTTTCTTTCCATTGTGTACGTATCACACTAAGCATGCCATTTGTTTGATTCATCACCTCACATCTAACAATATAGAAGATGGCCAATCTGTCATTTGGTCCAATGTGTACCCAATGATAAGAAATAAATGTTTTGTTGTTGACTGGATATGTCATTTCACTAGATTTGTTGTTACCTAAATTACAAAGCAGTGTGCAATAATGATTAAAAGCATGAGATTGGGAGCCAGATTGCTTGGGTTTGAAACCTGGCTCTGCCAGTGCCTAGCTATATGCCTTTGGGCTTATTACTTAGCTAAATGCATTGGTTTCCTCATCTATAAAATGGGGAAAATAATACTACACAAGTATTAGGGTTTGTAAGAGTGAAATGAGCTATTACACATGAGGTGCATATGTTTGACATGTTGCCAGAGCTATGGAAGTGTGACTTAAAAATTTAATTGTTCTCGTCTACACTGAGTTAAACAGATCAAGTCCAGCTTTACGAATCTCATAAGTACTTCCAGAAATATGAATTAGCTTTACCTAGTTCACAAATCTGAAATTAAAACACTTATAATTAGAACAAAAGTATCCCTACTTACAGGATAGAAATTAATTAAGATTAATATCAAATTTATTAGTGTGGAATTACACATAGTCTGTTTCTTCTCACGTTCACAAAGCTTAGGGTCAGTTTTGAGCTTTCTTCTTAATGTCAACATATTAGCATTTCACATAACAGATAAAATAAAAGCATAGCTTTTAAAACATGAGCTCATGCTGGCAATTGAATTTCTCAGCTGCACGGAAAGAGATCTGTGCATTTATTTCTAATTTTCATGAAGAAGTAAATTGCAGGCAATGCTGCAATATGAATGTAAATGCATAAAAATAAAGATAGAAACATCTCTTCAAAGTTATCGCTTATATTACTTGGAAACTTATATACGTGCATGAGCTAGAGAAAATGTTAAGGCAGATACATTGCAAATAACAGGAGCAAAATGTATCCCAGGAAAATAAAAAAGGAAATGAAAAAATGAATGATGCATTCATTAGCCATTCCCTGATAATCTAGGTACCATCTGATTTTAAATTTTACTTCAGATAGTTTCCTAGAATTAGGACAACAAATCCACAGACCAACTATGTGTTTTGCAAATTAAAGCTTTAATTATATTTAAGATCTTAATATCTTTCCAAACTTAAAATTTAAAACCCTTTGTTTTCACAATGCTTTATTTGTATATAATAATTTTCTGAATTGTCAAAAAATTTTATTGCTTATATGTTTCTAAGTGTAGGAGCCAGTTCTAGTTTATATCTTTCTCTTCCCCCACAGTACTCTCCCAGTAAAAGAAAACAACAGACATGATGTTCCCTGCTGGTTTCCTTGATTATATGCTTTTTTTCTCAGAAGTTTCAACTGTTGCCCTTCAAACTTGCGCTTGCTTCAAGGTTATGCTTAATGTTGAGAGCTTGGTGCATGTCACAAGAGGACTATTTCTGTTCACAATGAAAATGAGTGAGAATTGTTTGATCATGAAGCTGAAGTAAGTCAGAGGGCAATATTTGGGTCAGCTTCCTCTAATCATAAACTTTGTGTCAGTAGAACAGACTAGACATCTTAGATTTTAGATATGTAGAAGATTTTTCAAACTTAATATGTTTTCTTCAATTTACTTTTACTTAAATATAAAACTTCTTTTGCTTTACTTTTTCCTGTTATTCTAGAATGTTCATTGATCCCATAAGATGTGTTTGCTTAAAGAAGTGATTATCATAGTTCAGTTCTTGAAATTTGAATGAATTCTGCTTTGCACCATTTTGTACGTGTCAGATTAGCTTGACAGGGCAGTAATGCTAACAGAATCCAGTTTATTTTCATTCTCCATGACTTCTAAAGCAAACACATATAGTAGTGGATGAAGAAATATTACATTTAGAGTCCTGGATGTGTAGGTCATCTTTTGCCAAATAAAGCAAAATGTCTCTTACTTTGACCCTCATGTCCTCTCTTTGCCTTTTCTTTCGTAGATAGTGATACCTCAAGACACATGGTTGAGTCTTTTCATCATCATAGTGTCTACTTTTTGAACTTGTCATAAGTCACGTTCACCAAAATTTATCTGAACAGTAATGGGATGAGAAAAACGCATCTATTTGAGCCTCTCGTCTCCAGAAACATATATCTAGCCTCTTACTCCATAAGCAATAAATATTTCTTTAACAGGGACATACAAAATCAGCACATCCAATACTGAACTCATGATCTTTCTTCTGAAGCATACTCTTTCTCTCACTTTTCTCAGTATATCCACATTCAGCTTCTCAAGTCAGAATTTACAGATCATCCAGGGCAACCTTCCGTTTGCTTACCCATTCAGATCTAATGTCAGTAAGTCCTTTTAATTAGTTCCCAGATCTGTCCACTTAATCTCGAGCTTCACTGTTAACACTGTGATAGTTAGGGACACTCCCATTTTTTACCTTGAGTATTATAATGTCTTGCCTTTCTCCAACCCAAAATTAATTACTGGGTCATTTTTCTTAAAGTTGAAAATGTTTCCCATGGTCTTCATTTTATGACCTTTCCATATCTCTTTATAACTCTCTTGCCTCATTTCATGCAATTTCCTTACAACTAACACCAGATTAATCACCCTTTTTCAGTTACTGTAGAGCTCTGATCGTTTACAGATACAGGGTCTTACACTTGATCGCTCTTCTTGTAATACTCTTCCCTCTCTCCTCACTTTGCTGTCTTCCACGTTTTATGACTTAACCATTACTCATTCACCAAAATTTAGCTTAAGTTTCACTTCCTCAGAGAAACTTCTTACTTCTCTGATAATATAATTACTCCCAGTTTTATAATCCTAAAGCATTCTGCAAGTTTTCTTTATATTAGTCTTTTGCGTAATTACATGTTTAATGTCTGTCACCTCCATCTACACTGTACTCTGCACCCCATGAAGACAGAGATTAGTTCTGTTACGTTTCCTTTAAGATAACACAAAAACAAAACCCACAAATAAATTTTTGAAGAGAATTGTATTAAATTTCAATATTAACAAAAAGGCCACTGAGATCATGAGCATTCACGATGCCATACCTTCCCATTGATTTGTTTTTAAAATGTATTTCATGAAAATGGTATAGTTTTCTTCATGTAAAATTCATGATTACCAATTTCAGACAAATCGTCAACACTGTTTGCTGATCTATGTTTTTCTGATTAACACTCTCTCCAATTCTCCTCCACAATACTGGCAAGCCTCCTCTATTCTCTGTAAACTTCAGAAGAGCAAACTTGCCTCAAATTTAGTAGATATTCTCTCCTTCATAGAAAAAAAATTAGCATCAGAATAGAACTCCCTCAACTTACCACTTTCTGGAGTAAAAATCTGTCCACATGTGGACAGATTTTTCTTGTTCCCTCCTTTGAGATAGAGGAGAGGTGCTTCCCCCTACCTGGGGCCAGTCATTCTACCTGTAATTTGACTGATTTTTCTTTCTTCCTCTTATGCATTGAACTTCATCTTTTCAAAAGAATTTCTTCAACGCAATGGCATATAAACCATTAGATATCTTCCATTTATTAAAACAAAAGTTTTCTTCACCACAGTCAAGAAAAAAGTACCCAGTATTCACTTCAATTTTTGTAAAGTACAAAACCAAGCAAAAATAATCTATGCTTTTAGAATTTAGGAGTTGAGAAGGGGGTATCTAAGATGCCGGTAGTGTTCTGTTTCTTTATCGAGGTCCTGGTTCTGTGTCTGGTTTCACTAGATGAGTATTCATCTACGTTTGGGAGATGTGTGCTTTCCTACGTGAATATTGTACTTAATAACAATTAACAATTAAAAGAAAAAAATTCCTTCGTTCTTTATCCCCCACAAATTAATTCTGCTCTTTCATAGCCCAGATTCTTGAAAGAGTTGTCACAATTTCTTCAATCCTCACTGAGCTAAAATTTGGCTTACTTTATTGAAACCGTAATCCTGTGGGAAATTACATAATAAACCTACTTCAGTTCTCCTCTCCTTGGCCTCCCATCGACATTTGACACCTTAGAGCCATCCTGCCTTCTTGAAGCAGTTTCCTCCAGGGGCTTCCATCATGCCAGGTACTCTGCTCCTCTGCTGTGCTTCTGCTTGCTCCATTTCCATCTTCTTTTTGGGTTATAAGATGTTAAATATTGAAACCCTTCTTAGTTAAGATCTTAGCATTCTAACTTCATTCTATTCATTTCCCTTAGGCAGTCTGCTCTACCTCTAAGATTTTGATTGTCATCCATGTGATGGTTATTTAAAGAATAATTTATCTGGCCCAGAATGCTCCAGTGAGTTTCAGACCCATTTTGCTAGATGCTTGCCATATATTTCCACGTGACCATCTCAAAGGCATTTCCAACTCATATCCAATATTGAATTCATTCACCATACTCCCTTCTCTGCCAAATGTTATCCTTGTTCCTTTTACACCATCAAACCACCAAATGAGATCCTCTCCCATGGTGTTCTATTTCCGTTAATTATCTGTCAGTATCATCCCAGAGGTACCCATCACATTATCCTCTCTCCTTTTGATTTTTGTAACTCAAAAATCAGGTCAACCTGGACACGTTTCTTCCTCACCCTCACATCAAATATACCACAAAATTATGTAATTTTTACCTAAAATTTATTTCTCCAGTACAAGTGTTTTTCTCTATCTCATGCCATTATGATCTCTCAGACTATTGCAATACCTTCCTAACTGATCTTTTTTTCATCCATTCCATGATCTTCCAGTCCATTTTCTATGTTGCAGTTGGAGTCATCTATTTCAAAGGCAATTGTGATTATAATATTCTCTGCTCAAATTTCTTCAGTTAATTGTCATTTCATTTAGGTTAAAATCCAAACCCTTCATCATACGTCTTTTGCTTCCTCTTCTCCGCATGGGAACTTTCCACATATTGTTTCTTTAACTTCATTGACTATATTTAGAAGTCACTTCCTCTGGGAATCTTTTCATGACCTCTGGACTAAGTCCAATTGCCCTGTTATACTGGCTCATAATATCATGTGCTGGCACTTATCACATTTATAATTTTACATTTATTTATATGTTTGTGAAATTATCTTTTCCAGTAGTAATAACAACCATGTTTTTGCTGACTATTTTGTACGCTGTTCTACAAAAACTTGAAGTGGCATTGAAAACGTTTGACTTTTAGAAGTTAAAAAAAGTTTACAATATGGAGATTCCTCAAAAAATTAAGAATAGAACTACCATCCAACCTAGCTATTCCACTGCTGAGTATTTATACAAAGAACATGAAAACACAAAAGTATAAAGATGCATGCACCTCTATGTTCATTGCAGCATTATTCACAATAGCCAAGACTTGGAAGCAACCTTGGTGCCCATCAAAGGACGAATAGATAAAGAAGGTTGGTGTATATATATATACACAATGGAATACTACTCAGCCATAAGAAATGATGAAATCTGGCCATTTGTAACAACATAGATCGAACTTGAGGGTATTATGCTAAACGAAATAAGTTAGAAGGAGAAAGTCAAATACTGTATGATCTCACTCATAAGTAGAAGATAAAAACAATGACAAACACATAGCAGTGGAGATTGGATTGGTGGTTACCAGAGGGAAAGTGGGGTGGGAGGAGGGCGAAAATGGTGATTAGAGACATGTGTGTGGTGATGGATTATAATTAGACTTTGGGTGGTGAACATGTTGTAATCTACACAGGAATAGAAATATAATGATATACACATGAAGTTTATATAATGTTATAAACCAATGTTATTTCAATTAAAAAAAGATCATGTCATCTACAAATTAAAAAAAAGTTAAAAAAAAGTATGTAGAGTATAAAAAAATAAATGCCAGTCTTCTTAATAAGAGGTAAATTAACAACATTTTCCAGTTCTATTAATGATCATTTGCTTTTTGATTTTTTCCTTCATTTTTCCGGATTAATCTGCCAATTACTATCTTCTTAAGAAAAAGTAAATTTCTTCAGCAGTTTCAAATATGTCACTATTTATTTTTTAAATTCTCTTTAAGTGATTATATTCCTTTGCTCATCTAAAATATTGTGTATTTATATGAGTGTATTTGTGTGTGTATTGACTTTTGATTAGACTAGGGCTCAAAATGAGTTATTTTCTTGTTGATTTTTTTTCCTAAACAACTATTTCTTGAATTTTCTGAATCTATACTTTTTTATAATAATTTCTTAAATTTCTCCTCTAACATTTATAAACTATTTCTTTCATAGCTTATTTTTTGTGACTTATTTAAAAATGTATTTAGTTGAATGCTAGTTCATCTGTATTTTATTCATTTTTATTTATGGAACTATTTAGAGCTGTGGATTTATTGCTTATAATGTCTCTGACTATATAAACTAGCTTTTGAGTAACGTCTATTATATTTATCTTATAAATATTTTGTAAACAGAGATTTTATTTCCTCTTAGATCAAATAGTTATTTATTATTATTAACTTCCAAATGTTTGGTTTATGTTATATCTGTCTTCTTTGAATTGCAGTGGAGTTATGTGACCCAAACATTTTTTGTCTTGTTTTTGCTTTGACTTGGCAAAATTTTTCTTTCAGACTTATTCTGTGATCAATATATGTATAATGATATTCATGCACTTTAGTTTCTGATTTAGGTTGAGTAAACATGATCCTAAAAAATTAAAGCTCAAAATGTTAAGGAATTTTAAGATTTTAAAAAGATTTTTTCTTATGTTTCTCATCAGCTTTGTGTTTTATTTCAATACTGTTACTTGATATATAGAATATTAAGAAGATATCTTTATTGTAACTTATATATGTCACTTTCTGTATCAGTCAGTATTTTATCAGGGAAGCAGAAGTATGAGTATTTTGGAATAAAGAACATATCATAGGAGGGAACAGTCAGAACGGTCACAAGCTAGCACTCCTGCAGGGCTGGCAAAGGTGGAAAAACCTGAGCTGCAGGGAAGCTGGGAAGCTGTGCATGCCGATCTGCCAGAGGGGAACCATAAAGGAAGGTGGTGGAGAAATCTGTGGAAGGCTGTTGATGCATCTTCTGGTGGGGGCCTATTGGTCAGCAGGGTCAGCTGTTGGAGAGGAGAGCTGGATGTGGAGTGGCCGAAGCAAAGACAAACTGGAACCTGCCAGCAACTCTGACTTGACTCCCCCCTCATGTAACCACAATAATCTTCAGAAAGTAATAGCTGTTACTTCATTTCTTCTTTCCACATCTCACACAAATTTCTCTTTAGACAATCTCTACCATTGTTCCATACCTGGAAATCTGGGAAATGCAGCTCCAGCTCACAGATCTTTACATTTTAACACTACCACTGTCCACCCTTGAAAACTTGGCATTTATATTTTACTTCCTTAATCATATGTTCTTTCTGAGTAACGTGATAGGAAAACCATGACGCCATCCCATTTAAATGGAGAACATACTAACCTTTTCTCCCAAAGAGGATAATGTACATTATTGATCTTTGGATAATGTACATTCCTTTTCTAGCCGTGTCACACTCACCTTTTGATAGCTTGCAACTTAAATACTGAGAAATAGGTTAGTTACAATTAACACATTTTATGGATAGGGGAATGAGTGAAGGAAAACAATTGTATGTGTATGTATATGTACTTATACGCATACATAAGCACACATACTATACATATGCGATATACACACGCATATATACATTACATATGCACACAATATATAAATGTACAATGTATGTAATATGCAATGTATATGTATACACAACATATGCTATCCACTTATTCATATGTATCTGCATATACACAAATACATATATGTGTATATGTGGGTTTATGTATTTATGTACACACGCATATGATCTTGGACCATACCACTAGTTACAGAAAAAATGACTGTGTACTTATAAATATTTCTTCTTTAAATTAAGTACATACACTCACACACATGTATTTTTCCATTTTATGTAATATAACTAGCACAGACCTTTTTTTCTGTAACCAGTCACCCTGTTGAAGGTTGCATTTGGAGCTACCTTCTTACCCTACATGCTCCACTTTCCCTTGTCTTGGTCAGCTCAGGCTGCCATAATAAAACACCATAGACTGAGGGGCTTAAGCAACAGACATTTATTTCTGGAAGTTCTGGAGGCTGCAAAGTTGAAGATGAAGGCGCTGGCCAATTTGACTCCCGGTGAGAGCCCTCTTCCTGGCTTGCAGGCTACCACCTCCTTGTGGTGTCCTCACAATGTGGGGAGAGAGAGACTGCAATCTTTGTGTCTTCTTCTTCTTAGAAATCCACCAATCCCATCATGAGGGCCCCTCTCTTATGACCTCATCCAGCCCTAATAACTTCCCTCAGACCCCATCTCCGAATACCATCATATTGGAGGTTAGGGCTTCAGCATATGAATTTCAGGGGGACACAGTTAAGTCCATAGCAGCACTCATCAAGCACCTCAGCTAGTAATAGATTCTTAGCTGGTTAGCTGACCAAGACCTTTATACTTGAACAAACTTTTATTCCTGAATGATCTGCGATATTGCTAGTCTTGCCCATATTGGATCGTTGCAGTTTTCCATTGACTCAGCACAGGACATAAAAGCATTAAAAGGTGCCAGGGATGTTCCCTCCATTGCAGATCTGTTCCTTTCTACTTCCTCTGTATAGTACCAATCCCGTTTCTCCTTAATAATCAGGATGATCAGTCTGTTCTGTGCATGTTGATTCACTGGCATGAGGAGCCCAAAGTGGTCAGGTGGCATTTTCATTTTCCAACTTAATGGAACCACTGTTGTGACCCTAAGGAGAAATACGCCTCCCTTCAGAACTAAGATTCTTAGACTAACAGAGCTCGGAGTTGCACGGATGAGAAGCAACATTTTCACGAGAGGATCATTAGTGGCCATAGTGAGAGGAGTTATTCAAATTTCCCTCACATGACTCTGGGGCTGTTAATCCTGGCCGTGGGAGAAACAGCGCCGTATAGCAGTCATTTATTCAGAGCATATCTCATATCCTGGAAGACATTGCCCCAGCCCCACGATGTGTTACCATTCAGGGAACACCATAACTAACTCTTCAAAATGCCATTCTATTTTCCTATCACGTCATCTCTTTTAGGGTGATGGCAGATGTGTGAATTTTGGTAAATTCCAAGAGTGTGAGCCCATTGCCACACATTTTTTCCTGTCAAGTGAAATATTGGTTTTAATAGAACCATTGTAGGGAAGGAAGGCAGATCTATAGCCGGAATAACTATCTGTTCCTGTGAGAACAACATGCTGCCTCTTTTGTTTTAGAAGCGGTCCAGTATAATCAACCTGTCACCAGGTAGCTGGCTGTCCCCTCTCAAGGAATTATCTCATATCAGGAGCTCGTTATTGACCTCTGCTGCTGTCTGTAGCCAGACAATCCTTGGTAAGTGGAGGTTCACTTTGATAAACTCCTACGTTACAGTGTTATAGCTGCTATGACAACTTTTTTTCACAAGGATGGAAGGAACTGGAGAAAGAGGCTGACTAACATCCACAGACAAAATCATCTTATCCTCCTGATTATTAAGATGCTCTGCTGATGTGCTGTGTTCTGAGCACTCACAAAGAACACAAATTTCTTCATTCTCTGGACTGATTCAGAGAGGTCTATCTATAAACCTCTTTCGCGGATTTTTTTCTTACCAATTTTTCAATTTTATTTTTTCCAAATCCTTAACCATCCAGCCAAAATGTTAGATACCACCCATGAGTTAGAGAAAATCCATACCTCTGTCGATCTCTCTTTCCAGGCAAACTTACAACCAGATGTACTGCTCAAAGTCTTGCTCACTGGGGAGGAGTCCCTTCACCACTGTCCTTCAAGGTCATCCTTGAGTGGTATTTTAGTGCTACAGCTGCTGCTGTCCATATTTGTGACTTTCAATCAAGAGCAAAGAAAATGTGAAGCACTTTTTTGAACTGGCCATTTATAGTCAATTATTAGCTTTCGGGCAGTATCCAATTTATCATTCACTTTTTCCATTTTCTTTACTTTGTCAAGTTATTTTTTCATATGATAACTATCTTCTAGTTTCTCCCATTCCTTGGCATAAATCTCTCTGTAGAGAAAACGTTACTTAATTCTTTCTTTTGAACTCCTGACTCGCTGAGCAGCCTTAGCAAAATGAAAGCGTGTCTGTATTTACTTACTATTTGCGAATCTGACAGTTGAGGTAGATTCTCGTTTGACAAACTATACCCCGGATATGCAAGGAGATAATGTTTTGTGTTTGTCTAAATAATTTGTGTTACTTTAGTTCAATAGTGTCCTGCTTTCCCAGGAAAGCAGAGAAAAGCTCAAGAAGAAGATTTATATTTACACGTGTATGTATACACGTGCACGTGACCTGTAGTGGCTTCCAGATCCACACTGTGAGCTACGGATGTCAGTGGGATTCCAGTGGAAGGATGCTCCACTTTACCCCTAAGAGTTATTTTGCTTCCAGGGGGCTTGAGTGTGGAAGTTAGGACTCAGTCTGGTAGCCAAAAATCTTAAATATCTCTTGCAAAGTTTTCTGTTATTTTCTAAGTTTATATTAATGTTTTAGTCATATTTATTGGGTTGTTTAATTATTAAATTATTTATGTATTTATTTGCATTTTTTTCCATCCTTTCATTGGATATTTCAGAACTGAAGGAGTTAAACTCGAGGGCTGAAATCACCATATTGAATGAGATCTATGTTTGCTTTTTTCACCCAAGTGAAGTTAGGACATTTAATCCTATTAACCTTGACCTATCCTCCTAGTCTGCCAAGATCTTCTGTGTGCTAATTATATAACACATTGTTTTACATTTTTATTTCATACTGGCATTTAATTTAACAAGTACACCCTCTATAGCTTCATCTAATTATTTGATAATCATGTTACATGGTGTAAAGGACTGATAGCTGAATGTGAGTCTCCAATATATGTCAGAAGAAATTTGAAATAAAGTGTTGAATAGAAAAAAACCTTAGAAACGTGGGGCATGGAAGCCATTTTTTTCATTGTTACTTGTTATTTCTTAAATATTGTGACTTTAAAGAAAAAAGACAAACTAAGACAAAATGAAGTATACATTTAAGGAGGAACATATCTGGTAGTGTCAGTCTTCATATGTCCTGTTGAGAAGGAAAGGAGAATTGAGGCCAGAATTGTTACACATGTGGAGCACCATTTTCGCAAGTGAAGAGGGGCAGTGGTGGGAAATAAATACTCATTGCCGGATTTCACCAGTTCACTGTGCTGGGAATATTGGCTGAAATATGAAGTACTCCCTCTTTTGTATGAGGGCACAAAATTGTGCAGTAAACAAGTTCGAATAAATCTCTGGTCTGAACAGTCTGAGCAGATGCTCATGTTTGGAAGTAGAACACCTGTCAAGTACTTTGAAGTCAGCAGACCACGTGACTTTAAATAGGGGTAAAAGTAGTCAAGGGAGCGTTAGAAACAAATGGGCGAATAAATGAGGGGGAGAGAGAAAGATTTTCGAAATGTAGATGGAAATCTTTGGAGTTCATATCAAAGCAATGCTTCTAAGTGAAAGCAGTGGGTCATCCATAAACAGCATGTAATCAAAAACTAATTTTAGTCAGGTTCAAAAGCTTTTTTCAAACTTTGAAAATGTGGCTTTCAGTACTCCTCAGAATTCACTGTCTTGAAGTATAATGAGGTGACCACTCTGTAAAGATATAAATCTCAAAATGAGCTCAGAAATTATATAATCTTCCATCTTAAAAAAACAGCACAAAAGATATAAAAGACCCCCATGAATAAAACCTGTTCCCCTGGAGTAGGGGAAAGGGGACTGGTATACATTGCTGTGAACTCAGACTTTAGACTCGGCTGCACACTCTAAGTGTGAGTTGTCAGTCTTCCGTTATTCCTAGAACATGAGTATCTCTGGACAGGTGGGGTGGTGTTGACTGACAAGTGTCTCTCATATATGCTGTTGGCAAAGAGGCACTACTTCCTTTGGCACTCTCAGCAAAGAAAGTTATATGCACCCACCAAGAATGCATACACATTTGGATGCATGAAGTAAAAGGAAACACGTACTGGGTATACATAGACATATATGTATATGCATGTGCGTGTGAATATGTGTGTATATATAACATTTGCACGAGCATTTATGTGTCCATGTGTATGCATGTGGATACTTGTTATAATGCATGCATGTGGATATTGGCCAGAGGATATTAAAAGGAATTTTTTGATTGCCTCTGATTTGGGGAATGGGGCCCAAAGCTGAGGAAAAAGAAACTAATGATACTCATATTCTGCAGCGATCCAGCGAAAACTGGGCTCAGAGCTTCCTCAGATTGCTGGTATAGAATCTTGGGCCTGGTGGGATTTGCAATGCTTATTCTGGGAGGCAGTTCCTCTGCCTCTGTGCGGGTCCACCACTGCACCGAAGAGAAACTCACAGAGGTTAGATGTCTCCAAGAGGGGCATCCTTTTCCCTTCTTTTTGGAAAGAATATATTTTTCAATTGAAATATAATTGACATGTCACATTGTCTAAGTTTAAGGTGTACAGCATGTTGATTTGGTAGATTTATATATTTCAGTATGATTGTCTTTTTTCCCTTATTTTGACAGCCCTTTCCCTCCTTGTGGGACATCCACGCAGTCAGTGATTTTCCTGTTCAGCCTGTGCCTTCCTAAGGAGGGGGAAGATAGAGGCAGCAAGGGCCAGGGGAGCAATGGCAGCCCCTCCTTGGCAAGGCTAGGATAGGTGCATTTTCTTTGAGCCTAGTGGTTCCTTGGGAAGCTGCCTAGACTTGAGTCATTTCTTCGCCTCTCATCCCCCAGGAGGATTGCGCTGAGGAAAGGAAACCCAAGCAGGAAGCTCTGGGGAGTGCAGGGTGAAGGGGTTGATTCCAGCTGGTTTTCCAACTCAGGGAACTGGGAAGTGGGGAGGCCCTGAAGGCACTTTGAAGAATTCTCACACACACTCTGCCACAGGGCCAGCACCTGACAAAAGACTCAGTTACGTCAGTGACTCAACAGTCAAGTTAGTGTTAGTTCGAGAAGTATCCACAGCCCGCTGTTAAAACAAATCTGAGCTTTGTTCCAGCCCACTGTCTGCCCAGTGGTGAAATGCCAGGGCTGAGAAGAGGGCAGTATGAAAAGACACAAGGACGGGATCTACGCCCCCTGCAGTTTAATCCCTGTCATCTGCCCTGAAATGGCCGGGAAAGCCTGACTCACAAAGGAGACTGGACTATTACACTGGAAGGACGGAATTTTATTAACTGAAAGCAATCCGAAAGTTCTAGGATCTGGCCAAGGTAACAACCCACTTTAGGGATAAATATAAATTTACATGTAATAGGAAACAGTGAATGATATTTTCTGGATAGAGATGGAGGGGGGAAGCCAGGAAAAGGCAATAGGGACTTTTTTTTCAGTTATTACGCCAGAGGCACATTTTAAAAATTTATTTCCTGCCTGCGCACCCTCTCTGTCATACAGATGAATTACTATGTTTGAAGAGTTGCTGCTTTAAAATAGCTAAAATAATTTATCTTAGAGTTTATAAAATGATATTCAGTGTTGTAGCTTGTAATGCAGACCAATGAAAACTAAATGCTGGTATAATTCTAATTTAATTCTGTCTTGTGGGCCAATTTTTCACAGATATCCTCAAGGTTCAAATTGTAGGAATTGTGTGTGCGTAGGCATGGGCATACACACTGCATGGGCATGTGGTGCAAAGAACTTTATTTAGCATTTGAAAAAACATCTTGCATCATCTGAAAAAATTATACTGCCCAATAGATGGGTTTTTTATTTTGTAAAGCACAAGAAAATGTTGAAAAAAGGAAATAGGTGGGCATACGCTTGTCGTTAGTGCACTCACGATAATGCACTTGTAAAAATCCCATAAAGCACCAGTAACAACTATGTTAATCTGTTTTTTTTTTATTTATTACTGAGACCAAATCAAAGGAAAACTTGACTCTGTCATACTTTTTTTCTCCTCTGACAATCCTTCAAATAGTGTATCAACTATTGTGACATTTTAATATTACGCATTTCACTTGGGAAAATACAGATTACAGCCTAGGGAATATGGAGTACCACCTACCCAAGAGGGCTGCTTCCGTGGGCTAGGATTGGGATGAGTGGGACCAGATTGTACAAGAGCTACAAACCCAGGGAGAAAGGTCCTTATTCTGTTCTTTCTTCCAGCACCCTATTACAGTACCTGCCAGAAACCATATAACCTGGTCATGAATTTGTTCCTAATCTCTGCATTTAGAGTTATGAACAAAGGTAAAATAAAGAATTTAAGTAAAATAAAAAGAATTTAAAGTAAAATAATTTAAGCTAAGATAAAAGGATTAGAAGCAATAATGTTTATCATCTTCCTGGAAGATATGCCCTGTGTCTCTCCGTGTTCTCTTCCTTGGGATTTTGAAAGAAACTCAGATAGTGGAGTGGAGAAAGTAAGAAATAAAGATAAGAAAATAAGATTAAAGTAAATTATTTCTAGGCATAACGTGGCACTGTTTTGAAAAAAATCATTTAGTAATGAGTGTTTTACAAATGAATGAGTATTTGGTTTGTAAAGAAAGTGACATGAGCTTGCCTTACACTCATGTGAGAAATGTTGACTTCTAAAAGGTAACATGAAAAATGTCGGTCACCCTCAATCTGGGTCTTTTTCTTGACTTATTACCACTATACACATGACCGGAAACCCTTCTTTGTCTGAAGGAGAGTAAAAGGAAAGCAGTTTCAAAATATGATGTCCTTTTTTTTCCTTAGGTGAGCCAGGCTCTTGGAGAATTTGATTTGTCATTGTTTATTTTACAGTAGTCCCTCCTTATTCTCACGGAATACCTTCCAAGACCCCCAGTGGATGCCTGAAACCATTGATAGGACCAAATCCTATACATACTGTGTTTCTTCCTACACACACACACCTATGATGAAGTTTAATTTATAAATGAGGCACAGTAAGAGATTAACAACAGTAACTAATAATAAAATAGAAAAATTATAACAATATACTGTAATAAAAGTTCTGTGAATGTGGTTTCTCTCTCTCTCTCTCAAAGTATCTAATTGCACCCTACTTGCCCTTCTTGTGATGAGGAGATGATAAAATGTCTGGCTGATGAAATGAAGTGAAGTGAATGACGTAGGCATTGTGACCTAGTGTTAGTCTATTCCTGACCATCCCTCAGAAGGAGGATCATTTGCTTCCGGACCTCAGTTCCCTGTGGGTAACAGAAATGGTGGAAAGTGAAACAACAGCAGATAAGGGGGCACTACCGTATATCTTTTTTCTGTAGCTTCAGATTCAATATTGAATTTTGTCAGTCTCCTCTGAATGTCCTTGGTAGTTCCAAATAGTCTATTCTATATACTACAGAACAGAGTTTCAATTTCATAAATTAGTCAGAATTTCCATAATTTCCATTTCCTCAGGCTGTTATGTTAACGGTTTCCCACTCTTTCACATATAAACAAAAGACTTTTCAGAGCGGAAAGCAAAGTGAATGAATTTGCTGAGTATATGAGTAGATGTGAAGTCCTAGCTAAGTTTCTTTTAGCTCTCAAAATACATTTTTTGAAAAGAAGCTTTCTCACAAAAGGTAAATGTTTTCAAAGTGTTTTTTTCAGAACTGTATAATTCTTAAGATAATGCAATAACACTAACTTCAATAGCAATGGCTGTATTATCTGCGTGGTATCTCTCTCTTTTACATTCCCCCATTGTGCTTACCACTAGTCCTTGCAACCAGGGGGCAGCCACCTTGCTTTTCCTCTGGGGATGCTCTACCAGGCTTTCCATTCAAATATTCTTCTCAAGGCATATGCATTCTTGGAGGAAGGACTACAATTCCAGGCTAAATATGAACCAAACGTTTTACTTTATAGTAACAAAAGCGGTAAAATTTGTGGGAAAGATATAGTTCAACTCACCATAGTTATTTCTGTGGAGGGACCTGAACAATGATTAGCTTTTTTCTTCCTGGTCTGAATGCCGTGTGAACCTATTGCTATACCCTTGCTGCGGTCTTTCGATTGAACTTCCCTGGCTTTCCCTAATTCACTTCCTAACCAGCAGGTATTGCTAAAGCGTGCTGAGTGCACACATTCTCAGCTTTGATAATACAGAGGGGAACAGGCAAAGAATCACCAAATCAAGATATACACGCTGTTCTTGCTAAAAATAGTCACATCCTGGCATTCTGTTTCTTTCTAATTCTTCCTCTCTTCCATTCGTCCATATAATTTCAATCTATAATTTTAATTCCATGATTATTTGGGAGAGTAATTTGGGCACGTGCATTAACTTTGGAAGGCAACTCTGAAATGTGCATTAACTATAAAAAAAATCCTTCTTGCTAGAGAGAAATATCCAATAATCTATTAAATGCCCCAGGATGTCTCTGAAAGATATAGACAAAACTGCTTCAATCCAGTAGGTTCACTGCATAGCCTTAAAGAAGTTAAAAAATATTTCTATGCCTTTTTTCTTACCAGTGTAAAAGTATTTATGTCAACAAGGAATTCAAGTAACATGCATGTAGGTTAATGACTGAATGTCTCTGAAAGTTTTTGTTCTCTTATAGAAATTAATACTATTAGTGAAATTTCTTTTCTGGTTGTTTCCAAACAAGCTATTCCAGAAAAACATTCAGGCAATGGTGCCATGGAATAAGTTGCTATTATTTAATCATACCTGTTAAATATTTCAGTATAGTAATATGCACAAAACATCAAAATTACAGATGTGGAATGCCAAATCTTTTATTGGTGCTCAAGTGCAATTTAAAATAGCCTTTACAGAACTCTTGTGTAGCACTCTCAGACATAAATATTTTCTGCATGCATCAATAATGAATATCCTTTTTCCCTTTGTCCCTTAAGTAGGGAAAATTGTAACCTTGCCGTTGTATTGTCTTAGAGGCCAGCTGAGACAGCCAAAAAAGTCATATCCTTCAGAGGGCTAAAGAAAATAATTCTAAGTGAACAATATTGTTATTCAGCTTTCACACAATTAACTCTTGTTGATATTAAATGTTTTAATAATGTGTGATTCATTTAGTGTACAAAGCCTGAGATAGAATTGTTTTTTGATTCAATTAAAATAAATTCTACTCAGTGATAAGTATTTTATGTTTATTTTTTGTCATACAAATATACAAGATAAATGTGTTACTTATATTGGTAGTCAGAATTTAAATTTTATTCCAAAATGTTAGTGTTCAGGAGATCTGGATGTATTCCAGAAATGCCAATCAATAATGAATGAATATGAAAATTCATCTTCAATATGAAAATGAAAAATTTTCCCTTCACAATGGCAAATATATAATGATGCAAATAAGTTATAAATATCTAACTAAATAAATAAGTAAATAGGAGAACTAATAATAAATCAATAACTCCTATGTGATATTTTTTACAGGCCAGTATAGGAAATATATAAAGATGTTATCTCTTGTTGTCCTGCTTGGTAAACCTGAATGTGGAAAGAGAATTCCTGGAGCATACTTTATAACAAAGAAGTAGAATAGCTTTACTGGACGGGGACAGCTATCCGTAAAGTTAGGGCTCTGGAAACACATTGCCTTGTTTTTCTCTTCCAAGGAGTTCATCAGTCTCGCTGGTTTAAGTATGTCTGTGTATGTGTGTGTTGGGTTGAGGAGGGCAGTGTTGCACACGTGTATCCACTTATGACATTAGATAGTTTGCATTATTTTATGTCTGATTTGTTCCACTCAGTGCCATATTTTAGAGATCCATTCATGCTTTGTATAATAATTGATTATTTGTATAGCTGTATGATATTCCATTGTATGAAAATATTACAATTCCTTGATGAATACTCATCTCATCGTCCTCTGTGGGGCTGTTGTGAATAAAGCTGCCTTCAACATTCTCATCCGTCTTTTGGTAGACATATGCACTCACTTCTTGTATCTACTTCAGTGTTTAGTTTCTAATCATGGGGTAGATGGGTATCTGGAGCCACCTCATATCAGCTCACTAGGGCTGCTCGTTAAATTTTTAAGTATTTCATGATTGTCAAATAGAGATATTATTAAAAATTAAATTATATTAATTTACACTTATATTAAAAACAAAGTGACTAAATTCTCAGAACTCATCACATGGTAATTACTTTCCTATATTTTAATATTATCTATGCTATCGAGGTAATTTATGTCTTTTATATCTGTGTGGTGGAAATGCTGTATTAAGGTGTGCTGTTGTGGACCTTTTTCCAGCTCTGCATTTGGTAATGTCATAATGAATATGAAATCAGATATGGTGGGAGTATTTAGACCACAGAATTTGGTAACTATTAAAATCAGGACTGTTTTTTTTTCTTGTCTAGACTTGAGAAACTTATGGAGAAGATGTTACTTATGCAGAGTAGACTTTAAAAACATGTCACATCTACAGACATTGCCTTATGAATAGCACAAAAATGTGAACAAATATTCTGCTCATTTTCAAAAACTTATCTGAGTCAGCAAATAAGTTGCACAATCATTGATCTAACAGTGACATTCACCTTTGTTGTCTCACTTATATCTTGTTGATTAATGTAAACAGAAATATCAACAAATATTTAGGTCAGAGCTACACTTGTTCATCAGTTACAACTACAGGTTATCTGCAGATGCAATAAAAAATCCTTGTTAGGATAAATCAGTTATAGAGAATTTACAATAAAAAGAATTATGTATTTAGTATTATTTGTACACTGAGTGCTATACATCATTTGTATCGGCAAAATTTATAATTGTTATATGTACTTAGATGCATACACTTATTTTTCAGAGAACTGCTTGTTACACATTTTGCAAAACACAACTTAAAAAGTAGTTAATTGGAAACCAATTGCTAATAAGCAAGCAAAATAAACAAGTGGGGCAATGTCAAACTAAAAAGCTTTTGCACAGCTAGGAAATCACCAACAAAGTGAAAAGGCAACCTATGGAATGGGAGACAATATTTGTAAATTATATGTATGATTAGGTGTTAATATTCAAAATATATAAAAACTCTTGCAGCTCAATAGAAAAAAAAACAATAATGAACAATCCGATTGAAAAATGAGTAGAGGATCTGAATAGACATTATCCAAAGAGGACATACAAATGGCCAACAGGTACATGAAAGGTTGCTCAAGATCACTAATCATCAGAGAAATGCAAACCAAAAGTACAATGAGCTATCACCTCACACCTATTAGAATGACTGTTAGCAAGAAAGACGAGAAATAAGTGTTGGCAAGGATGTGGAGAAAAGGTTACCCTTGTGCACTGTTGGTAGGAATGTAAGTTGGGGTGCAGCCACTATGGAAAACAGTATGGAGATTCCTGAAAAAATTAAAACTAGTACTACCATATGATCCAGCAATTCTACTTCTAGATATTTATCCAAAGGAAACAAAATCAGTATCTTGAAAAGATATCTGCACCCCCATCTTCATTGCAGCATTATGTACAGTAGCCAAGACATGGAAACAACCTAACTGCCCACCAAAGGATTCATGGATAAATAAAATGTGGTAGATGTATATATGGATGAATGGGTAACTAAAATGGGGTATATAGAGATACATACACACACAGACAGTGGACTATTATTCAGCCATAAAAGAAGTAAGTCTTTCCATTTGCAACAAGATGGATGGACCTTGAGGGCATTATGCTAAGTGAAATAAGTCAGAAATAGACAATACTGTATGATCTCACTTATACATGGAATCTAAAAATAACAACAACAAAATACCTACTTAGATAGGGAGAACAGATTGGTGGTTGCCAGAGGTGATGGTTGGGGTTTGGGCAAAATAAGTGAAGGTGGTCAAAAGTATAAACTTGCAGTTATAAGGTAAATAAGTCCTTGGGATGCGATGTACAGCATGGTAACCATAGTTAACAATACTGTACTGAATATTTGAAAGATGCTAAGAGAGTAGATCTTAAAAGTTCTTATCACAAGAAAAACAATTTTTCTAACTATGTGTGGTGATGAATCTTCACTAAACTTATTGTGGTAATCAGTTCACAGTATATAATTCAAATTATTATATTGTACACCTAAAACTAATACAGTGTTATATAGTCATGCATCACTTAACGACGGGGACATGTTCTGAGAAATTCGTTGTTAGGCAATTTCATTGTTGTGCAAACATCATAGAGTGTACTGAAGGGGAACAAAATTTGCCACCCCAAAATGTGTTTCTTTAACTTGAGAATGATTTTAGGCTGATTTTTTTTTGAGGAAGATTAGCCTGAGCTAACGTCTGCTTCCAATCCTCCTGTTTTTGTTGAGGAGACTGGCCCTGGGCTAAAATTCCTGCCCATCTTCCTCCACTTTATATGTGGGCTGGCTGCCACAGCATGATTTGACAAGCACTATGTAGGTCTGCGCCCAGGATCAGAACCAGTGAACCCCAGGTCACCGGAGTAGAATGTGCGAACTTAACTGCTGCACTACCGGGCTGGCCCCAAGCTGATTATTTTTAAGAAATAAAAGACTTGGAAAGGGTTTCTTGTTACCTTCCCCTTAACTGCCTAAAAGAATTTAGGTTAGAAACCTGTCTTAGGAAGGGAGCTTTCATGATAGCATAACATGAACTAGATGGTAGACAGGGAGGAACATAGAAAAGCCTGTTTGCTGGGCTCCCCTCTGTGTTCATCTGTTTCTGTGTGGCCAAACAAACACTAGTTTTCCAAAGGTTTGCCTCTTTTCACCTACCTGTGAATTGCCTCTCTTCCCTTTGGCGTCCCTGACTCTCCCCACCCCAACATTTTCTTTTGTCTTTAGCTGAGGATGGTAAATAAGGTGAGGGCTTCAGCCATTTTGGTGAGTTACTCAGTTGTCTTGGGTTTCTCCTGTGTATATATGTTATTAGACTTTGTTTGTTTTTCCCCTGTTAATCTGTCTCATGTCAATTTAATTCTTAAACCAGACGGAAGAACCTAGAAGGGTAGAGGAAAATTTCTTCCTCCCATACAGTGCTTATACAAACCTAGATGGTATAGCCTACTATACAACTAGGCTGTATGGTGCTAATCTTATGGGACCGCCATGGTGTATGTGTTCCATCCTTGACCAAAGCATTGTTATGCAGTGCACGACTATATATCAATTATATCTCAATAAAAAAATAATTAATGACTTGGAAAATCAGATGTGGAAAAATATTTGCAGCGAGTGGCAAATGAAGATGATATCTTAATAGCCTTAGTTGTATAAATAGTTTATATAAAATAATAAAAAATACGAACGGGCCAATAGGTAAAAGAGCCATGGAGATGAACAGATAACTCATAACAGAGGGAAAACAGATGACGTACTCATGAAAAAATTTTGGCCTTGCTAATGATTAGAGAAATGCAAACTATCACAATGCAACTTTCAAATTAATCAATATTTTCAAAATATGTAATTCACAATGATTTTTTTACTGTTCCTCCTTCCACTGATGTTACAATGGAATTTATACAGATTTATTAATTCAAAGAGTGTTTCCATTTGCTCACTTTAACATGTAGAGGAAAATTATGAGTTGTTATCATCCATCATGAAGATGACTACAGTTTATTATGGGACAATGCTAAGTGCTTACGTACACTTTTTTTCAGCTTTATTGTGGTATAATTGACAAATAAATGGTAAGTTATTTAAAGTGTACAATGTGGTGATTTTATATATGCAAACATTGTGAAAGGATTCCCTCTCATTGAGTTAATTAAGAAAGTCATCAGCTCATGCATTTACTTTTTATTTTTCTTGGTGAGAACTGTGGGGAAAGAAGACATTTCCTCTACCCACTCTGGGTCCTTCTGGCCAGACAAGAAATTAAATTCACATGAGACAGAATAACAGGAGAAAATTAAACAAAGCTTTATAACATATATACATGGGAGAGGCCCAGGAAAACTGAATAACTCACCAAAATGGTGGAAGACCTCACCTTAAATACCATCCTCAGCTCAAGACAAAGGAGGATGTTGGGGGTGGGGAGAGTCAGTTATGGGAGATTACCAGAAAAACACAGCAAACAAGGATAAGGTTATTATGCAGATTTAAGTCCTTGGCTTATGCACTGATAAGAGTTTCTAGAGATAAGGTCATCCCCCCTTCTTCCTAGTACAGAGAGGGAGATAACTTTACAGATGGAAATTTCCTTTACAAATGTAATTGTCTGTCAACAAAGGGTAATGTCTACTTCTCAGAATTTCTCTCATGTCTCATGGTTAAAAGTAACCAGCACTAATTAATTGCCATGCCAAAGAGATGTATCTTGGGTTGGCCAATTCCAGTCCCCTCAGTCCCACCTTTGAAACTTTTAAGTTTCACAGTGCTTTGAAACTTTAAGAAGTTTTGTAGTCCAGAAGCTGAGTGGTAGATTGTTTCATCTCACTGAACACATTTCTTAGTCCTGGTAATAGATCAGTCCAGTTAAAGTCATTTTAGGAGGCGGTGATGCAGGTGTCCTCCCAAAGTTAAACCTATGTTTTGGAAGCAAGCAATCAGGTATTTAATAAGTATTTCTATGGAAATAAAAAGAAAAACAAGGTTAATGGTTGGAGCAAATTATAAATCAGTTCCTGAGCCTGGGGGCAGCCAGTCAAGGTTTCTAGATGTCAGAATCGAAGCATCTTTTGTAGCTTGAGAGGTCTCTGATCATGTCATTGGGCACTCAAGTATCTTGCTGAGTGGCTCGCACCTTACACAGCAACAGATATGTATCTTTCTTAAGTTTATATCAAGTTGTTCGGCTTCAGTTTGCAAGGCTTCAGGAAAAAGGGCAGGTTCAGTTTTCAGTGATTCTGAAAGAAAATGATGGAAAAAAATTGAAAACGTTTGTTTGGAGATTTGTAACCAGATATTTCAGGTGACTAGAAGAATTCAGGATCCAATCCAGTTCACAAGTAGAAAAAACCTCAAACACAATTAACAGAACTAGGATCCACAAATGTGTATTATAGTTTTTTTACTGAAACATAATTTTTCTCTTTAAAATCACCCTCATTTTTACCAAAGAAAGCCAGATTAAGACTAATTGGTTTGCAAAATAAATTTAATTTCAGTAAACTTGGCCCAATTATTT
The DNA here is from genome assembly GCF_021613505.1 of Equus quagga. NCBI lineage: Eukaryota > Metazoa > Chordata > Mammalia > Perissodactyla > Equidae > Equus > Equus quagga. Next base: position 8,593,118 of record NC_060268.1, on the reverse strand, counting down.
ACATAGGTGCAGCAAGAATAGCAATTGATCATATAGGCTCTTTTAAATCTGCTTTGCTGGAATTTTTTATGAGGAATCTCAGATTGAACTTTAAAGTCTCTCAAGGCCAGAAAAGCCAAACCAAGGACTTGCCATCAGATTTTGCTTGCGGTACCTACAGATTAAGGTGGATTATTCTCTTCTCTTGAGATTTCCCAAAATATTGAGGTTCCTTGCACCTGCCAGATAAGTGAGCTTCCTTACTTACCAGGTAAGATTGCTGGAATCTCTGTAAACGAGGTACCAGGCCCATATTTCCAAGTGACTTTACTCCATAAAGTCCAATCCTTGTTTCTTAAAAGCTGTCTGGTCATATCTGAGTTTATGCCTTTTTCTCTGAAATATGACATTCCAGTCAAAGCTTTGGTAAGATAATCAATGTTTCCAATTGTGTCCTGTTATAAGGAGAACAGATTCTTATTGGACTTATGCAAATAACTATATTGCCATGAAAATAACGGTATTCACTAAGTTTCCAAATTCTGGAGGGATCTGGTTGGGAGAGAAAGATAAATGTTTCAGTTCTGCTCTTAAAGGTACAATTTCACCAAATTGCTCCAAGTCACAGTTAGCATAAGAGAAAAAAGGAAAAGACTACCTTAAATCTGAGGGAAAAAAAATCAAAAAATCAACATTATTTTAAACACAACTCATAAAAAATTATAATCATCCTCGTCAATTCATATGGTCCTATGTAACCAATTTTTTTATCTTAATCTTCTTTAGCAGTTTTATGGGGTTATCAGTTTCTCTGTTACAATTCTATAACTTTTAAGCAGTTCAGCTGTATGATCTGAAAGTTTATCAGAAACCTGCCTTCCAGACTAAGTTTCAGAGTCCTTTCCATGAATCTCTATGAAGATGAGACATATTTGCAAAAGTAAAAAACATCAGAGTAAAACAATAACTGTGTGTAAACAACAAAAAACTCAAAAACGGAAATTGACAAAGAAATTTGGTTAATTTTGTGACATACCACACCTTAAAATAATAACCAGAATTATGCCTGATAACCAAGACAGATGAGAATTTTAGGAATGTTTTATAATTTCAAAACATTTATATCAATAACATTTACCCACACAATACCACCTAAGAAAGATTATCATCACTTATCTGACATTGCTTCCCATGTAATTTAACATGCCAAATAAGCCTACTTAGTTTATCACTTTCCTCCTTATACGAAGAGAGCAAATTTCTTTGAGGAGTCTCAGGGCCCCTCTGAAAATCCTCAGAGAAATTCTCTTCCTTCTTCCAGGTCAAAAGAAAGCATTTATTCAGGACTTGAATACATTTTTTGAGGGAGAAGCTTGTCAAAAATACCAGAAGGCTTTCAAACTCTTGTTCAAATAGGAAAAACCGCTCAATGTGAAACAATGCTCAGGTATCTATTCAAAGTGACAACAGAAACACTCAAGAGCACTTAAAATAGTCAAACAAATCTTGAGAGGCCTCTTTCTTTCTGAACACAGGAAATTATTTCAGCAAAACAGATTTTCTGTCTTTTAGGTAGACTTACTCAAAAATAGTGAAAAAAAAATTTATAACTTCTTTATCAAGAGCAGACCAAAAGCTTAAGAAAATTATCCTTCTGAGAGAGAAAAATAAATTTTAATTTTTGCACCCACTCATTTGTTAACGTTAAAATTCATTTACTTAATTCAATTTAGTTAATCTTAGTCAACTTGACCAGTATAAAGCTCTTTTCAGAATTTTTCCTTCACAAACCTTCTGTAACTTTATTTTTACCTTCAGAATTTGTCCCATGCTTGCTTTCTTCCTTTCTAGTACTTTAGGACAAATTTATCTTTCTTAACCCAACAAACAAAAATACTTCCATTCTTTATAACTTCTTTACTGAAAACATACATTTTGCTTTCCTTGAATACACAGCTGTTTTCCTTATTAAGTTTTAGTAACTTTAATTACATATATTAATTAGAATTTTAACCCTAACAGACCATAGTAAGAACTAAAAAGATAAGCAACTAGGAAGTGTCTTTTATATCAGCATTCTAAACACTTTTCATAATTTCTAGGAAACATGCTAGTTTAAGTAATACAACACAAGGCATGTTTATTAATAGACCCAAGAACTTTTAGCCTCTCTGCAATAAGAAGCCAAAAGTAGATAAACTTGCATTAATAATTAATGTCTAATATCATCTCATTTGTAAATGATCTAGATACTCAGTGAATCTTGTCATTTAAATCAACCTAGCAAAAGTTCAAAGTTTCACGTTACCAAAGAGATTTTGGAAGTTATTTTAAATACAAATGCCATAAACTATAATTATTGCTAAAATTTTATCTATAAACTCGTTTCATTTATATCTAAATTATTTATTCCCAACAATTATGTTTAGGTTACCCACAAAACTTTATGAGAAAGACAAAATTAGCTATCATTCTAAATTATGCTGACAAATTTGTAGCAGGGATAACATGAGCTTTTTTTTTTTTGAACTAGTAAACCCAGGCTGCATGTCTGCATCATATCCTATGCCGATAACTTTGAGGACATGTCTATCTTAATACCAACAAACTTAAACGAGCTTTCATTCACCAAAGGTTGTTTCATATGACTTTAACTTGAAAGACGTGTAAGTGCTTACTTTAAGTCAATTAAACAGAGCTCTTGATTTTGGCAATACCATCCAGGGGTAAAATATCACAAATGTATAACAGACATATAGACACACATAAACACACAGGTAGACACAGAGATTTTAAATTTTTGTTATGTACCAGTTGCAATACAAAATGCACTAGTTTCTGAGAAATATCTGCATTTCAGAATGGCTCTCAGGTCCTAAAGATAGGAGCAGAAAATTTACATCATAAAGACACAGAGAAAGCAGTCAAGTTTTCTTTGAGAGGGAGTTTTTGGGGACATATTTGCCTTATCTGTTTCTAATGTCTCAATCTTTGTCTCAATATCTAGGAGCATTTTGGGAGGAACAGGGGAGCCCCTGGGGTTGGCAAGAGACAGGTGAATTTTGAACTGCCTTCTACAGCTACACCTCTGGCCTTGCAGAGATTTGCAAGATAAAGACAATTGCTTCCATTCCCCAAAGAACTGGATTACAGCCTGAATGACAAAAAAAAAAAAAAAAAAAAAGAGAGACTGACATCCCTCCAGCTACACCTTTCCAGTTGCTTCTTTACATCCGGGAAATTTTTAACTTAAGAGGTGAATCAGTGATTTGTATGTTCTAAGTTTCAGGGCCAAGTGTCACACCTTTAAAAGTCTTGCAGTCAGGCAGGGACGCATTCCCCAGTGAGACAATGTCTATCTGCACAATACAATCTATAATACAATCAGACAAAGAGATACATTCACTTTACATAAAGCCTGTAAATTTGTCACTTTTCTACAGATTTCATCTGAATTCCATCAACTCTTATACCTCTAACCGTAAGTTTTCATTAGGACTTTATCAATAAGTCTTGGTCTTACAATATTGGATAGAGGAAGTATTCCCAGCCAGACATTTTAAAACATACTCAGGCAAAGTTGATATACCCTCCTTATAAAAAAACTAGCTCAAGCATTCCAACCTTTGTAATCTTATTAACACTTACACTTTTCTATTTTCTTGATTCAATTGTAGCCTGAGTCAGGGTCTTAAGTCTAGTCATTTTTTTCTTGTGTCTCCTTTTAATTTGGCCTTTTCATAGGCACCAATAAAAATTATGATGAAAGCGCTCGCAAACTTTTTTCCCCAATTTAGAAGTTTTCCCAATTTAAATGATCCACTGTTTGGCCACATTGATGAGTAGGATCTTAACAGTGACTCATACCAATAAGCTTAACCATGGACACAAGAGGCATCTCCAAAAGATATCCAGAAAGTTCACTGCCAGAAATAGTCTAAGAAAGTAAAGGCCTTCATTGCAGTCCCACAGCAAGCAAGGAAGATTGAGACAACAAAAGCCCCTTATGAAAGCAATTGGGACCCCTTATCCCTTATGACAAACTCCCCTGAGAGCTGACACAGCTGGACAAAGACAGCTGGGGTTCTGGAACCCCAGTCTACTCAACTGGCTGCTGTAGGGGAGGAAGACATTTCCTCTTCCCAAATGTGGGTTCGTCTGGCTGGAGAATGAATTAAATTCACATGAGACAGAATAGCAAGAGAAAATTAAACAAAGCTTTGAGGAACCATGGCCCGGGGCCTTTCTTCCCGAAGGAAGAAAGGGCACCGAAGAAGTGGGGTGCACAGAGTGGTTATATACCCCCAAACAGGGTGTTTCACATGTGATTGAAATGTCCCTCCCACAATAGTCACAAGATTGCCCTGTCGGCACGGTGCTTGATGGACACAGCAGGTAGTGGTCTGCTATCTCGGTGGGCGTAGCAGGAGGCAAGTTGATTGTTTGGAGCTGGGTGGTCACAGGTGAGCTCAGCAATCAGTTCCTAGCCTAAGGAAAGATGCTTAATCCTTAAAGAAATGCCAACGTTGGGAGGGGGAGGGAAGTCAGTTACAGGAGGTTACCAGACAGGCACAATAAAATGCAGATTTAAGTCCTTGCCTTTGGTATTGATTAAGAGTTTCTAGAGAGAAGGTCATCCCTTTTCTTCTTCCTGGTACAGAGGGGGAAGCAACTTTTACAGATAGAGATTTACCTTACAAATGTAAATGTGCCCTAACAAAGGGCAAGTTCCATTCTTCAGAGCCTCCTTCCCTGTCCCAGTTTATCAAAAGCAATGAGCCTCAAATAATCCTGATGCCAAAGAGACATATCTTGGGGTGGCCAATTCCAGGTCCCCACACTGCCAAGATGTGTGCCAGTACATGCATGCTCCAGATGGTGGAGACCAGAAAGGTCACAAAGCCAGGCTCTCAAGACATAGAACAGGACAAAAGGCCCAGACAACAGGCTTATAGAGATGGCTGTGTCTTATGACAAACAACAAAAAAAGACAGAGACAAGGAAAAGTACTATATCTGGGAGGAAAAGTATCTACAACCAATGAGTACTCAACCAAACCCTAGAGTTGCTGAGTCCAAGAAGCTAGCCTCACCAAAATTTTCTCCTACTAATCTAAATTTAGGAAAGCAAAGAAACTCACCACTCTTCCTTCCATTGAACCCTGCAGGCAGAGATCTAGGAGACTGATGTGGTAAGAACTCTTACCTCCTGCCGGCTCTTGTCAGGAGTCCAGGATCTCTTGGCTGTAGCATTCCAGGAGTGAGCAGTGTCAAGCCAGTGAAATTTTATCCCATCCAAATCATCAAACTATAGGGGAGGAAGACATTTCCTCTACCCACTCTGGGTCCTTCTGCCCAGACAACAAATTAAATTCACTTGAGACAGAATAACAGGAGAAAATTAAACAAAGCTTTATAACATGTATACATGGGAGAGGCCCAGGAAAACTAAATAACTCACCAAAATGGTGGAAGACCTCACCTTAAATACCATCCTCAGCTCAAGACAAAGGAGGATGTTGGGGGTGGAGAGAGTCAGTTGTGGGAGATTACCAGAAAAGCACAGCAAACAAGGACAAGATTATTATGCAGATTTAAGTCCTTGGCTTATGCACTGATAAGAGTTTCTAGAGATAAGATCATCCCCCCTTCTTCCTGGTACAGAGAGGGAGACACCTTTACAGATGGAGATTTCCTTTACAAATGTAAATGTCTCTTAACAAAGGGTAAAGTCTACTTCTCAGAGTTTCTCTTGTGTCTGCAGTTTTTTAAAAGTAACCAGCCCTAATTAATCATCATACCAAAGAGATGTATCTTGGGGTGACAAAATTCCAGTCCCCTACAGAACGTTTAAGTTCTACTTTTCAAGCAAATTTATATTATACAATACAGTGTTGTCAACTATAGTCATGATGCTATACATTACATCCACAGACCTTGTTCATCTGATTCACAGTGATTTTGATGTTATGGTACAATGGGCATTCTCTTAAGTTCCTGATTAGATTAAAATTAGTACCAACATTTTAAAGACAGTTTAGCAAAACCGAAATCATGTCGTTTAGTGCTTAAACTACCCTGCCCATGATTACACATAATCATGGTATGCTGATAATTTGGCTTTCTGAAAAAAGTCAAGGTCTGATTTGTAACATTTTCCAATATTTGTGATGTGGGTACTTCTGCCATGTCTGATTTCAAACTACTAATTGTTTAACAATCCATTTGCAAAATTTCACAGTTGTCTCTAGCAAATTAATACAAGCCAGCACTAAGATTCCACTACATGTGACTTTTTTCTTTCATTTTTAAATGGTGAATTTCTATAAAAAAGATAAAATTAGGAATCTTCTTTAAGGTAAAATTAATTATATTTGAGAAGAAATGGATCTGAATATAGTTTATTTTCCACATTTAAAATGTGAAATTAAAAGACTTTGGCCTTATGGATGGTAAGTTAGAAATAAACATCAAGTCTAAATACATGGTTATCTTTTAACACAGAAATTCTACTTCTGGGAATCTATCATAAGAAAATGAAAATGGATGTGCATACATTTTATCTACTGTTAGGTTCATTGAGTATTGCATTTTTTTAGCAACTATTTTGAAAAACTCTCTATAGATAATAATGATATTGCAATCCAATTATGGTTAAATCCAATTATGGATTAATAGGCAGTCATCATATGTAATATTTTAAAATGTTTTTTAAGGAAATAAAATTATTTTAGTATATAGAGTAGAAAAGAAGGTTATAAAACAGTATTTACAGTCTTTTATTAGCAAGCATTTTATGTTAACTGATTATATCTGCACTTATCCCATATGTTTATATATATACACACATATAATGTATGCAATGTATACTGTATCTCCACTATAAGCATATACATATATTTATGCATTTTACATGTTGTAGTTAAACAAGAACATTTTTTATGTGAAATGTTTGCAATTTTCTTTTTTTTCTTTTTTTCTCTATTTTCCCAATATTCTGCATCTTTTTGTAACCTGCAAAGTATTCTGTGATCCTAAGTCTGACATGATTTTGACATACAGAAATGTGAAAAAAGGACCTAGTTCTGCTCAAGGACGTCATATAATGTAGTTTTAACTTCTGAGGTTATTGCATGCAACTAGCAACAGATAAATTCTCAGTCATCAACAATGAAGAAAAATTGGAAAATACAAAACAGTAAAAAGCATAAAAAATTGCTCATATACTCATATACATAGCCAACCACTGTTAATATATTTCCCTAAACTACATATTCTTCCAACATCCATTTTTTTTAATCTGTTTCTTCAAATGAAGAATATACATGTATGAATTCATGCACTCTTAGATGAAATCAACATATTCAGTGCCTCTTATTACCAGCTACTTCTTCAAATTACTGTTGATTAATGATCAAGAGGGACATCGTCCCTGCATCAGGAGCTAGAACTAGTAGGAAAGCTTGAATCTCAAGGGCATTATATTTGTTGAAACATTTGTTGCAGAAAGATAAACAACAGTATCTAGAAGCTAGTTCAGAGCCCCTTCCATAATTGTTATAAAATTAGGAAACTGTGAAGATGACCATGTGTCTGGATTGCATGGCGTTCAGTGTTTACTCGCTGTGCAACTATGCAATCTTAAAATCTAGCAAGATCAAAACTATATTCGTACCCTGCTGGTGGGTGTATAAATTGGTACAACAATGTTGGAAAACTGTTTATCAGTATTTACTAAAGATGTGTGTGTACATACACACACACACACACATACACATACTTTATGATCCGATTTCACTACTTGGTATAAACTCAACAAATGTTTCCATATATCAAAAAAGAGAAGTATGAGAATATGCATAGTAGCACTATTTGAAATCACTAAAATCTAGAAGTGCCCAGCAGCAATAGAATACACAAATAAATTGTACAATGGCCATTTAATGTAAGACCATATAGCAATGAGATGAAATAAAACAACATGGATGAATCTCACAAACATAATATTGAGGGAAAGAGGTCACATCACAGAAGATATAGAACACTGTATCATTCCATATATGTAAGATTCAACAACAGGCAAGACTGTTATGTTAGAAGTCAGGATAGTGGTGTAACTGGAGGGAGTGATGTTCTGTTTCTTGATCTGGATTCTGGTTACATGAATGTGTTTATTATGTGGAAATTTATCAAGTGGCACACTTGTGTTTTCTGAGGTTTTCGATATTCGTTTTTCTGAAGGTCAGAAGGCTGACTGGGGTAAAATCAAGGTGTCAGCAAAGCTGTGCTCCTTTCTGGAGGAATTAGGGGAGAAACTATTTTCTTGTTTATTCAGTATTGGCAAAATTCAGCTTTTTGAAGTTTTGAATGGTCGCCATTCCCTTGCTGGCTGTCAGCTGAGGGCCAGTCCTAGCTTCTGGAAGCCACCCACATTCTGTCATTTGTGGCTCCTTTGCTCCATTGTCAGAGCCAGCAACAGCAGGTTGAGTCCTTCTTGTGCTTCACAGCCCTCCTGCCTTTTCTCGTGTGGCTGCAGCTCTCTGATCCCCCCTCTGCCTTTCTCTACCACTTTTCAGGGCTCAAGTGATTACATTGGACTCGCCCAGATAATCAAGGATAATCTACCTATTTTAAGGCCCGTAACCTTATTTCCACCTGCAAAGTTCGTTCTGCCATGTAAAGTAACACACACATGCCTTCCGGGAACTAGGGTTTTGGCGCCACTGTGGCTGCCATTATTCTGCCTACCACAATGTTAAACTTCAAATTAGGCCAGCCGCAGGTAGCCTACTAGTTAACATCAGCGTGCCCTGCTTCAGTGGCCCAGGTTCGGCTCCCTGGTGCAGACCTACACCACTCAGGCATCAGTGGCCATGGTGTGGCAGTGGCTCACATACAAAATAGAAGAAGATTGGCAACAGGTGTTAGCTCAGGGCAAATCTTCCTCAACAAAAAAAGATAAACTTCAAATTAAAACTTTATAAAAATGTTTCTTAAACCATATCCAGACAAAAGTAATTCAAGAACAATTATTCTTCCTTACAACCTTCCTTGAGACCTGTACCATTTGCCTTCCAACTCCCTGAGATTCATAAGCTACCTGGAATCCTTCTAGATTTTCTGTTAAAAGTAAGCATCGTACTCCTTAAAAAATGTTTAATTAAGGTTGGGAAACCCTGACTGTTGTCTTCCCTCATGGGGAGTCATGCTGTGCATTAATATAGGAGGACGTGAGATATTCTGCAGTGAAGAAATTTACTGAGCTGCATTTGCCAAATGTTCCCCAGATATACTTGAGCAAGAAACAAACAAAAAAAGTACCCTGTAAACACTGTTAACATCACCCACAAGAAATGATTTCCCCTGATCTAGATGTTTGACCTGACTCGAATATCTCTCAAATTATTTTTTTGTTATATCACCACTATTACTGTCTTACTTTCTCTTGCTTTATTAAAAAATATTGATTGTGCTTTTACTCTCATTGTTTTATTTGTGTTTTTTCTTCACGATTATTCTTTCACAGCTGAGAAAACCAAGGTGAAGTAATGGCAGAGTATCCACCCATCGCCAGCTCTCCATGGTTCCCTTTCCCCAAACCAGCTTCTGTTTTATGGTGAAAGTTTCTTTCTAAAATACTGATTTCGCTGTTTTGCTTAAAACATTTCCAACAAATCCTTATTACCTATAAGATAAGATCAGATGTACTTACTGTGGTCAAGAAGCCCTTCCCAGACCTCTGCAGATGTGGCAGCCCGACCACAGGTATATGTCCCTGTGGGCGTGGACGTTGGTTTGCACACCTTTTCTTCTGCATGTTCTTCCACTCTCTTTAGTACAAATGATAAACTCCTGTTCATTCCTCCAGAACCACCTCCAACACCACCCCCATCTCTGCAAAGATGTCCTTCTCTCCTCCAGGTAGGATTATGTGCTCTTGCCCCCGTGCAGTGGTTTACTGTGTGTTTGTTGATGTGAATTTGTTTGTGCGTTGGCTCAAAGAGTAGTGTATATACTCTGATAAATCATAAAACAGTTCCCCATCCATCCTCCCTTCCTAACTTTTAAATTATTTGTGTACCATTGATAAGTGAATATTATTTTTTATTTACTTAATTAGGAGATTTGAGAATTTTTTTGGTAGAGTCATTAGTCAACTTCGTTAAAAGAAGACTTTATAAAAAATCACACTCCATTTATCATACTAAATTGCAGTTATGTATTATTATATAACTATACCTCTACCGTGGCCCCAGATGAAATGGTGAGCTTCTCAAGGGGAGGACAGACATATGACTTATGTTTTGATCTTCCGCTCTTGATCCTTCAGTTACGATGTGGGACACATGCGTTATCTGTGCTCATTAAGGGAACAACTCATGAGTGATTGACACAAGTGACAAGTAGAATGAAGACAGGAGTGAGGTGCTGGGTAGGTAAATCCAGTCACATAAATCTGCTTCAAAACTGAATGAATTTTATTCTTGTTTAAAGAAGGTTTGCATCTAAGAAAAATATCGTCGCTTTCAAAAGGTCTGTATATAAGGCTCAATATTGAGGCCTCTCACTTATTATTACTACCAGATCATAGTAAAATCTCTTGCTACCAGATCATATTAAAATCCGATATGGGAATAAGTTCCTCACAAGAGCATTTATTCTCATTAAAGTAGTAACAAAGACAGTTAAGCTGCAGCATATTAAAAGGAGTAACGCTTAATTTCTCTGTGACACAGCTGATGTTTTATTTCTTTATTTGCTGGATTCATTTCAGTGAGTAATTTCAACTTCATTATCTTTTCACATCACCTCAGTCTGTTACAGGATCATCACTCGGCCATTATTTTTACAGCCTGCTATGGAACAGTCCTCTGACTTGTACCCAGTGCCCTCTCCATATCTGAGCCCACTTCCTGAAAGTTACACAATGTGTGACTGTTACTCCTTAGGTGTTATTTTAGTATTTCAGGAGAAGTAAACGCTACTGAAGTGTTACTAGATGGAAACATCTAACGTGTTCTTAGAATTAGCAAGTGGGTGGAGGAGGGGAATATATTTGGAAGGGAGGAAAAAAGTGCCCCTTATTTTTGCCAGTACACTTAGTAACATTAAATACATTGTGGAAAGTTGTGTATCATAAGAACTTGCATTTCTTGCTCAAATGCAATTAATATAAATTCAAAAAGATGAGCTGTTTCTTAGGTCACAATATTGTGGCACACCATGTTTCTTTCTCCAAGGAAAAGTTGTAATAATGTAGCTACGAGGTGTACCTACTGCTCATAATCAAACTGGGAAGATGGCACCTGGGTACACATGCTGTGTAAATTGTGTAAAACAACAAAACTAGAGAATACAACTCTAATCAGAGAGTTTTCAAAACCAACTTGGAATCCTAACATACGAATTACATTCTGGAAAACGAACTACTCAGTTTATATGGAAAGCATTTTAAATATGATTATTGCATATAATCATAAATATACTCACTCTAAAGCCAAACCTCTCTTCAAATATAAGAACCAGAGTAAAAAGCTGGGCTTTTGGTTATGTTACATGTGGTGTTAGATTTTTGCATAAAGCACTTATGCAAAGATTCCCGAAAATGGAAACATAATTTTGTGAAAAATTAAAAACATGTCTAAAGGTACTTTTTTATATAAATGAATTTAAATTAAACAGGTACATCTGTTTAACATGAAAACTTATGGCAGTCGTTTCATTTACTGAAGCTGTTCACAACAGAGTTATTTAATAAAAGTACTGTAAATGTAATTTTTATTTTAATTTTCATAAACAAATTGGGTGGGCTACAGTACCAACTGCCATAGCGAAGCCGATTAACAGACATCAATTTACATTACATGGGCAGTTTATTAGAATTGCAAATTTAAGTCCAAGCATTTGACAGTCTCAAGCCTTTCCACCTGCTTAATAAACCAAAATTGATCGGTCTGTTGCACTTGAGAAAAGTTAGAAATTGGGATGTTTTATTAATGACTGAGTTCTAACATAGACACCAATGCCTCACTTGATCCCTGTTCTCTGGAAGCGGTAATTCTTGTCAGAACTGCTGTAACCGAATGCAGGGAACGGAAGAGAACCTCTCTGGAAACCACAGCATCCTTTGTTTACGGCTTTGTTCACATCACGTTTTCTTTCCTAGTGCAAGTTGTGGCTACATCTCTACTCCCCTAAACTGCCATTTACTATAAATCATAATGATCAATACATAATTGTCGATCTTCTCCTTGTTTATTGTTAATGCGATTCCTATTGCATTACCCTATCTGAGAGTATCCCTATCTATGAGCGAAATGAAATTATGTTAATTCACTCCCAGAAGTTGACAAATGATAATAACATAATCAAAGGAATCTATTTTTCTGTATTTTTACATTCTGAATCAAAGATACATATTTAAAGGAAGACAACTTTCTAATTCATCACTGCCATCAACATGAATGCAAAATTATTAAGAAGCTATGACAAATGAATTTTCAGTGTCATGTATATTATCCTTTAATTTATTGATTTCTTTTCATTAATTTACAGTGGTTCACAATTAAATTTGTTTCCTAATCTTAATATAAACAACTTAAAAATATGTACTCCTAATTTTGAAAGACATCCATACTTTCAGATACCATGTATTGATGTAAAAATAGGTTTCTTCCATTTCTCCTACCCTTCTTGCTTTGGACATACTTTTATCTAAGTTGAATACTTTGTCCTTCTGGAAAAATCAGTTTTTGCCTTAGCACTAACTTTTCCCATTAAATCCTAAGCCCTTTGCCAAAATTTTACTCTCCTTAGGTCACAGGTTTCCAAAAACTTATATGCTAACACGTTTTTAGAGATTATTGCTTCTTTGACAGTAGTAGATGACCACACCATAAAACTGTCTTCATGTTTTTTCTGCCACCAAGGAATTGTCATATTGAGATAAGTAGCATGACTCTTCTGCCTTGTCTTTTACTCTCTCACCTGCCAGGGAGATGCTTCAAAGGAGACTTTACTTGTTTGTTTTTAGTTTTTGCTGCTGAATCATTATTGCGTTTTCTTTTTGCCAGGCTATCCCTTATGATGTAATTAAGATATGTTAATATATCTCTTACTTACAGGAACTACTTTAGTGGAAGCTCAACATTAGTCTTAAAGGAATGATCTGGAGTTAACATGGATAAAGAAGCTGATTGATCTATAAAGCCAATGTCATAGCATTCTTGAATTCACTATCTCCCAATTTGAGAATGGAGATGATTTTAAGTAAATATTTTTAAAAATTAGAATCAATTTAATGTTTCCAAATAAATTACCTTCTATGTATAAGGGAGGATGACATGCTTTTATTCATTAATTCATATGACAAGTACTACTTTACAGCTAATTGTACTCAGCTCTATTTTAGAAACAGTGGGTAGAGTACCAATCTAGATAGCAAAAAGGCTGATTAGTAGGAAATTATAGCATTTCAAGGAAAAGATCATGGTATCTAGGTTTAGGAAAGTGACATTTGAGATAAAGGTAACTGTATGGGTTCGGGATATATTTGGCAGTAGATTTTTAGGATTCACCAATGAATTGGATGTTGGGGCATGGGAAAGGTAATATAGTAATGACTTGTAAGAGAACTTTTAGCACCTGAGATGGGGAAAATGAGGTTGTGGGTAGTAGGTTTGTTGGGTTAAATCAGGCTTCCATTTTGGATATGTTTCATTTGAGATACTTATTAAACATCTAAATGTAGATGTCAACAAATAGGTAAGCATAAGAGTCTGGAACTCAGAATAGAAGTCAAGACTAAAGAGATATTTGGGAAAATAATAACCTTACAGAAATTATTTAAAATCATGTGGAATGGTGAGATTACTTTGGGTAAGAATGTAAATGATGAGGAATAGAAGCTGAAAGAAGCTTCCAGATCCTGGAGGAACAGCAATGTTTACATGTCAGGTGGAGGAATAGGACACAGAATGGCTATGGTAGTAGTGACAACAAGGGTAACAATAAGAACTATGACTTGTTGTGTCCTTATTCTGAACCAATCAGTATTCTTTGCATTTCACACTTAGAACACCTATTCAATCCTCGTGACAACCATATGGTGTATGCACTGTTGCCATCTTCATTTTACATGAGAGGAAGTTAAGGCATAAAGGAGTAAAGTGACTTGTCCAGGATTAAGTGACATTTTGTTTATCTGTTTTTTAATAGGGAGACACTAGAATACACTTGTGTGCCATGACCTAGTAGAGAGAGAGAAATTACTGATGTGACAAATAGGATGAACTATTAAAAGTGTGTCCTTGAGAAGACAGAAGTGAGGAAAATCCAGAGAAGAGGTTGGTCTTTGAGGAATCATTGTAATTAGAGGGAAGGAAAAGATGAATAAAAGTGCAATATAAGTATATTGTGGATGTGTAGTTTTTGTATGGGAAGATGAAGTAGTTCCCTTTTGATTGCTTCTGTTTTTTCTTATTTTAATGGAGATAATTAAAGGGGATTGGTTTGTGAAGGGGAACCTGATTGTCAAGTGGATTTTACTTTCCATGCACTTAGAATCTTCACATCGCTGTTGGATGAAACAGTATTTCACAAATAGCATACACTCATCAAGTATGTTGCATGAGTTTTCTGTCTGCAAGGATCCTTGACTCTAGACATGAATTAATTAAATGCTCCAGGTGAAACACAGATAAAATCCTATCAGAGCTCAAAAAAGTGTGCATTTAAACCCAGTGATCTTGAAAGGTTCATGGAGAAAAACACATTTCAGCTGACACTAATAGAATGAATGGGATTTTCATGGGCAAAATTTTGAGGAAAGGGTATTCCAGATGGAGATGGGAGGGTGAGCACAGGCATGACCAGAAGTAATAAAGCTGATTTGGCTTAAATGTAGGGTGAGTAAAGTTATAGACTGAGATATAATTCACACACAATATTGGGGACAGATTGTGAAGGGCCTTGAATGTCACACTGAGGATAGATTTATTGTGTAATAAACTGGGAGACATGGAAGTTGTGAGTAGTAGAGTGATGAGACAATAAATTTCGAAGTAGACAAGGAGCTGTAATGTGTGGTAATTTGAATGTATGGTGTTGTCTCGCCACTGAACTTAGCTGGCTACACTTTGGGTTGGCATAACTTTTCCTTCCATTATCTCCTCTATTCCAGTCTTAGGGCGACACTTGAAGACAAATGCTTTTTTGTACTGTTGTGCAAGGATGTCCTAGATACAGGAGTGTTTTTTTGTCTGTTTAAATATAGCTAAATATTTTAGCCCTTAGCATCCCATGCACATTTGCACTTTTAAAATGTAATTCCAAAGGGATTCTTGTCCACTAAGAGAGCTCTGGATGACTACTGTTAGCAAGTTGAATAAACATTTCCATAAATGTTTATCTATAATTAGACCTCCTGGCTAAAATAAATTTTTGGTTTACCAATAACAACTCGAACAAGGAGTTTGAGGAAAGCACATGTATTCACGGAAAAACTCTTCTCCCTCTTCGGGTATACCCAAGTAAGAATTGACTGTTTGAAATTATACGTCACTGTAGCCCTCTTTCTGAGTATATACAGGCCTTGTAGATACTGCTCAGAAAATCTTCAGTAATGGTTTTCTTTTAGAAATATTTCAGAGATCAACCTGTAACCCTTTTTGTCTCCCTTTTCACTATCCTGGGGGCTAGGCATTTCCAGACAGTTAGTTTTGTGCTATAAGGAAAGTTGCCCTCCATGAACGTATTCGACTGAGATTGCTACATTAGCACAGAAATTGAATTTTTATTTATCATCAGTGAAAAGCCACATCTCAGTCGTATTTTCAGGAAAAGAATGCGGCATATGTGCATTAAGGCACTCTCTCTGTTATTTGTTTTTTCTTGTAGGAAAAACAGCAAATAGGCCATCTTTGTGAAACTACTGGCCATAGTTAGTGTCCAGTCAATAAACAAAGATAGTCATATTGTATAAACACATGATCAAACTTCCGATAATGAAAGTATGATTTTAACCTATGGATTCATGCATTTAGCATGTAGTCCTTGATTATATATTGACCATCAGGCATTGTACTAGCTGCTGGAGAAAGAAATTTAAATGATACACAGCACATTCCCTCAAGGAGCTAACGCCCCAGTAGAGGTAAGAAAATGCGGGGAGAAAGAACCATAGAAGTGTGCTTCCTTTGCATGCCAGCATTTCACTCTTTTGTTTTCTGAACCATTTATTGAACATCTAATATATACATACACACATATATACATATACACACACGTATATATATAGTGCCATACACACATATACATATACACACACATGTATTTATGGCACTGAACTTGTCCATCTCTGTTAATGAGTCTTCTAGGTATCCTTGAATCCTTTCCTAATAATTAATGGCTAATAATAATAGCTTACATTTAATGAATACTTAGTATATGCAAAGCCTTTATCTGAGTACTTTATGTGTGTATTTTACTTTCACAGTTAACTGAAATGTGTATCATTATAGTTATTCTCATTTTTGTAGATAAAATCCAAGACACAAAAGGCTTTTGTGACATGCCCAAGGTCCTACAGGGATTCAGTGACAGAACCATATTTTGATAGAGCCCAAGAAATTTAGCTCACAACTTTAGCTAATTTATTTATACTGTTTCCTTGGAAACAGAAAAGAGATAGATGCCATTAATTCTGTTATCTATGCAGTAAAATACTTAGGAAATAGATATGTGGAATTATGTGACTGTAGATTCTGCTTTTGCAGTACATACACTATTCTTTTTTCCACCTTCAGGTAAGTAATGTTGTTTATAGTTGGTAGCTCTGCTGTTTATAATTCTGATTCTTCTACTGGGGATCTACTGCTGGGTCAACTCATCATTTGATTCATTCATTCACTCCTTTTTAAATTTGTTAAACATGTATTTCTTTTGTACATATCACACGGTAAGCACTGTGGTCGAACCTCTACCCAGCATTGTGATAAGAAGATGCATAAGACACATCCCCTGTACCTGTTCTCCTCACAATTGGGAAAGAAACACTAATATGGGAACCAATCGTTATGCAGTCTTGCAAGTTCTCTACTGGAGGTGTTATAAAGGGTGTTATTTCAAGAGAAAGGAGATAACCATTTACACTCAGTAGGAATGTCGGTGAAGGCCTGGGGAGAGGAGGACATTTAAGCTGAAAGTTGAAGGTTGAGAATGAGTTAGGCAGGAGAAGAAGGGAAAAGGGATACTTCCATTGGAAATGGAATGAAAGAGCCTGGACAGGGGGCCAAAGAAGCAGCCAGCCATGGTGATGGGGGCGTAGAGTCTGAGCTAGGAGCGGGGGAAGGTGGGGGGGGGGGGGGGGGGTAAAGCAGGGTAGAGCCAAGTTTGAAGAAAGTTTAACTTTATCTTATAAATGTACAGTTGCCAATATTTTCATGTTGAGAGATGACATTGTGAGTTTTCTATGTGAACCATCGCTTCATTGAGCCAGCTGAAGCACAGACTGGAGGAGAAGCAACCAAAGGCACACACAGGAACAGGAACACTATCTTCACATTACTTCAGCTCTTCCCCGTGCAGCGTCCTTGCTCACCGCCCTCAGGGGCCTCTCAAACCTTTCCACTCTCTCCAAACTTCACCCCCTCCAGGCCACTTCCGACAAGAGGTGAGTGTCACCTCTTCTTCTTTGAGAAAAAGACCATTATGCACACGGTTTCTCAGCTTCCTGCTTCCATGCAAACTGTGTCTGATTCTGCAGGTAGCCCATCCTGTGTTTCCTGTCTCCTGATCAGATTGTGCTCTGGATTTCATCACCTCTTGGCTTCACAGAGGCCTTGATCTAACAAGTGCTTTCTCCGTCCTAAATTTATTCTTTCTCTTTTGGCTCTTTTCCTCAGCCTAGTATGAGGTTGGACTATGCTAAAAACTAAAGGAAACAAAACAACACAGTGAAAATCACCACTTTGATCCTACGCATATCTCTAATCTTTGTTTTCCAGTCTCTCCATCAAAGCCAGACTTTTCAGAGTTCGCCAAAGAAGCTCACTTTTACACTTCCTACCCTCTCATGTTCTGCTCAGTCCATGCAAACTTTCTTCTCTCCACAGCTACCCCCAAATTAATGAACCATTAACCCTGAACTTCAGTGTAGATATCTCAATCTCAGTCTGATTTGGACATTTCACGCCATTTTCCCCTCTTAATACTCTCGGATGCCCTCACGTCCCTAACATTGTCCTCTCTGATTTTCCTTCAACTTCTATGTTTCTCTATGAATTCTGTCCTAGAATAACGGCTCATGTGCTGTTAGTGATGATGTAAATTAAAACAAAGACCATTTAGCTGGCAGGCTATTAAACAGTGGAGTTTTGGCAAATGCTGGCCAGCGGTTGGGGGAGAAGCCCTGATTTGTAGCATTTGTGTATTTCTACGGTGTAATTATTCTCTACAGGGCTAATTTCAGGCTGCCATTGTGAGATGAATTAGCTTACAAAATTCCTGAAAATTTGACAAGTGTCTCTTATGAGTTATTGAGAGCCATCTCCAACACATTATTGAATTAGGAAACTTTATCAGCTACATGACATGAAAAATCAGATTATATTTGGGACTAACTTGATATGGAGAGCAGTTCCAAATGATTTTATTATCCCCAAAGTTATAATTTTCCACGTATCCTCTCATTAAATTCAACTCTCTCCAAAAACAATTCTGTAGGTAAAACCACATCCATTTGCATCCATTTGAGAGAGATGAGAAGTGTTTAATTCAAGTAACCTCATGGGGAAAGGCCGCTATTAACCTTAATAACTGGGAAGTCGTATTTCCAACTTTAATATAGCAAGTAGACAGTGTCCAAACTCCTTCCTGCCTCAGGCCAAACGTCATGAATACCTATCTTGTTTCCCAGAGGGCAGGACATTTTCAACAATCTCTGTGCCTACCTATAGCCATATTTTGGGAATGCCATAAATGAGTTCAAATTCCAAAAAAAAAATTAGTCAACAAAAGTTTTCTAACTCAAGAAAGAAGATATTCAAACATTACCCAAATATATAGAAATTCAGGGCCATACTGGCAGGAATTACTTTGGAGAAAGGTAGCAGTTTTAAGATTTCTGTCTGAGTTTATCTCCAATAATATTTTAATAAATATTACAGGATTTTATTTTTATTACTGTTATACCTTAACACTCCCTCACTGTTTTCAGCCTATTCAGAGTATCCCTTTCCTCTTATTTATGCCAGGTCTCTTTCACAATATGAGTGGCCAGTTATCACATCAGGAACCCTACCTTCTGCACTGGGTTTTGGAGCCAGCTACTCTGGTTCACAGTTAGACAAGGACACGTGGATTACACATGGGGCTGGTGGAGAATCTTGTCCAAGTATCCGGAGTTCACTCCAAGGACTAGGGGGCCAGATAGTTCTCACTGCCACCATCACCTTCACACGATGCCAGCTGTCTAGAAAGAAAAATAAACCCAGCATCTCTACCACAGCCCAGAAAACAAACAAAACAAGACAAAACAAAACACCCAGGAAATTTAAAGGCATAATAAGACACCTAATGTAAAAAAAAATCCTTGTACACTTCATACAGACAGCAATGAACACGAAAACCTTGTTGTTATTGCATTTGCCTTATTTGCAAAATAATTATAAGTATTTCAAACACTACAGGGTTTTAGAAAGTAAAAGTGTGATTTTCTTTTTCTTTCCCATTCTTAGCAGTTTTGTTTTATGCTTATATTCTTTTAGACCTATTTCTATATAAACACAAATAAATATACCCACACAGAGAACCTTTTTCAATATGAATGGATTCAGTAAAGTAGATTATTTGGAAGTTAATCATTTTTCATTTAAAATTTTATGATGTACATTTTTCTGTAGCATACACCAAGATTTACAACATTTTTTTCCCCTACTGATTCATAGCATCCATTGTCTGTTATTTTTAACCAAGTTGCTAAAACTGCTATTTAAAAATTAAATGAGGAAGGGGAGAGTTTCCTTTCCGTTTCCATCCAAGCTTGGATAATTAAGGCGAATGACCCAGATATGCCTCATTTGGCGCGCATGCCTGGCCATGGCAGCAGAGTCCTGTGCCCAGTCGCTTCCCCAGAACCACCTGGAGCGACTGAGGCGGCGCTCCGGTAGGCCGAGGAGCTCTTTAGCCGAAGGAGGAGGGAACGCTTGGCAAACGAAAGTAACAGACATCCCTACGAAGTAAAAATCCTGCAAATTTCTATGTAAATACATTTAAAGAGAAAGAAAGCACTTTTAAATAAGACTTTAAAGCCAACTATCCCAATATCGTCCTTTACAGAAAATTAATTCTGGTCCGGGATCCAATCCACGTTTTGCCTTTAGTTTTCAGGTCTGTTTAGTCTCTTTTAACCTAGAAAAGTTCTGCAGAATGGTGCTGATTTTTATTAATTTGTCCGCCAGTTTTCTTTGCTGTAAAGTTACTACAAATCTCTATTAAATAAATAATTTTTGTGAGGAGATATTTTGAGACTTTGGAAATATCCTATTTTTCGTCAAACTTTCACTCGCTGTTTTAACGGCTGGTAATGATTACACCTGAATCAATCATTACCACGATGTTTGCCTGATGGTGACTTTTCTAGCTCCGTTATTGTTTCTACCTTTATTGATTGCCATTCTCCTAGTATAAGGAACACCGTTTCCTCCTTCCACACTTGTTTATATATCTACTCATTTTTATTAGTGTTATCAGCATTGATTCATGGATTCCTATTTTATTCAACTGCTTAGCCCATTGCTATCATATATTTTGATGTTCAAATTGCAACAAGCTTCAAACCAGCTTCATTTTAGCAGATCCTGCACTGCCTTTTTAATGAATGTTTGTACGTTTTTCATCTCTACTAGAGCTCTCTGAGGAGAGGGGCCTTGTTTTATTCATCTCCATATTTCCCGTGTCTGACAGAATACTTGGGTTGTAGTAGCTATCAACAAACACTCGCTGGATGGATAAAGGGCTGCAGTAGCTCTCGTGTGAGTTACTTCTATTTTAAATGTTTGCTAATTATTACAAAGTGAACCTTTGTGAAACACTACCTTGTCAAGGAGACCACTGCCGACACCCCAGAAACTTCCTTCATGCCCTGCCAGGTCAGGTACCCAGCCTTCATCTTCAAAAGTGACCACTATCTTCACTTCCACATCATGAATTGCTTTTTCTGGGCTTTGTATTTTTTTATTATTATTATTTTATCGACGTCATGTTGGCTTATAACATTGTGTAAATTTCAGGTGTACCTTATTATATATCAGTTTCTCTATAGACTGCATCCTGTTCATCACCCATAGTCTAGTTTTTATCTGTCACGATACATATGTGCCGCTTTACCCCTTTCATCCTCCTCCCACCCCCTTCTCCTCTGGTAACCATTAATCAGTTCCCCTTATCTATCTGTTTGTTTATCTTCCACATATGAGTGAAATCATATGGTATTTGTCTTTCTCTGTCTAACTTAATTCGCTTAGCATAATACCATCAAGGTTCATCCATGTTGTCACAAATGGCACAATTTTGTCTTTTTTATGGCTAAGTACTATTCCATTGTATATACATACCACATTTTCTATATCCATTCATCCATTGATGGGCACTTAGGATTTTTCCATGTCTTGGCTATTGTGAATAATGCTGCAATGAACATAGGCGTGCATAAATCTCTTTGAATTGTTGATTTCATGTTCTTTTGATAAATACCCAGCAGTGGGATAAATCTGGTTTTATATTTTACATTGTAGAATCATCCAGTACTTTTCTTTCTTTCTTCTTTTTTTTTTTTTGAGGAAGATTAGCCCTGAGCTAACTGCTGCCAATTCTCCTCTTTTTGCTGAGGAAGACTGGCCCTGACCTAACATACATGCCCATCTTCCTCCACTTTATATGTGGGACGCCTACCACAGCATGGCTTGCCAAGCGGTGCCATGTCCACATCCTGGATCCGAAACGGCAAACCCCGGGCCGCGGAAGTGGAACATGCGCACTTAACCACTGCGCCGCCAGGCCAGCCCCCATCCAATACTTTTCATGTGTGAGTTTTTTTTGCCCTATGTTGTGCTTGTGAGATTCATCCATATTTTTGAATCTTAGTAGTGGTTCATTAATTTTTCTTCTTGTATAGTGTTGAACTATATGAAAACCCACAATTTATGGACATTTGAATTCCTTCCCATTTTTCACTGTTGTATATAATACTGATATGAACATTCTAATATGTCTGTCTTAGTGCCTATCAGCGTGCATTTTTGTTAGATATGCTCTATGTGGAAAGACTGGGTCATGGTATATATATGTACATTCAACATTAAGTAGAAAATGCCGGAATGTCATTGTGCAGTTTACCAATAGGGCATGAGAGTGCTCATTGCTCTATAGTCTCATCATGCTTAGAATTGACAGTACTTCTTTGTAGATCTATAGATATGTATTCCTAACCCATTGCAATTTTATTCTGCATTTCCTTGATGATTAATAAGGTAGAGTATTTCTTCATATTTATATTGGCCTTTTATGAATTACCTTTAGTAAAGTGCTTATTCAAGTCTTTTCCATGTTTTTATTTGTTTTTGTGCTTCTTATTGATTTAGAGGGATTATTCACATAGTTTGGATATGAATTCGGTATTACTTTACGTGTGGCATGTATCTTCTGGACAGTTGCTTGCTTCCACAGTCTATGTATGGTGCCTAATGTCATACTGTTTTAATTATTCTAGCTTTATGATATGTCATAGCCAGCCCTGGTGGTCTAGTGGTTATGATTCCACACTCATATCACCTTGGCCCGTGTCCATTTCCTGGTCAGGGACCCACATCACCCATCTATTATTGCCATATTGTGACAGCTGCATGTTGCTGTGATGCTGAAAGCTATGCCACCATTGTTTCACATATCACCAGAGTTGCCCATGGTGGACAGGTTGCAGAGGAGCTTCCAGACTAAGACAGACTAGGAAGAAGGAGATGACCACCCACTTCCAAAAAAATTGGCCACGAGAACCCTATTGATAGCAGTGTAACATTGTCTGACAGACCACCGGAAGGGGAGAGGATGGTGCAAAAAGACCGGGCAGGGTTCTGCTCTGCTGTCCACAGGGCTGCTAGATGTTGGGAGTTTTATTCAATAGCATTCTTAGAATATTGAATCTTCTAGTGTTTTTATTTAGTTTATTTTTAATTCAATATTTATTTTTGTTTTTTGTTACATCGTTTTCACTGAATGTAATCCTGGGTGTTTGATGTTTTTCCCTGCCATTGCAAATGGTATATTTTTGTGTGTAGCTTTAGGTTTTCTTTATAAATAATAACAGTTTTATTTCTTCCTTTCCATTATTTATACCTTTTGTTTATGTCCTTGTTTGTTTCACTGTCTAGAACACCCAGTTCATTCTTAAATATAGGTGCTGATAGTGGATGCCCTCATCTTGTTACTTTCTCAGTCAGAAAGCATTCAATATTTCATCATGAAGAATAATATTTTTAAGATACCATTTATCAGGTTAAATACTTTCCATTCTATTCCTGGTCTAGAAAGGTTTCTTTTTTCGAGTTAGATCTGTGTTGAATTTTATCAAAACGTTTTACTGTATCTATTGAAATGATCACGTTTTTTCTCCTTTATTAAAGAATTACGCTGACTGATTTTGAAATGTGAATTCAGTTCATAATTTTCTTCAAAAATAATCCTCATCTGTATTTAGTATTAATGCTGTGATTTCATAATAAAAATTGAGAGTACGTTGTCTTTTTTTGTTTTCTGCAAGAATGTGTAAGATTGCTATTATTTCTTCTTTACTTGTTTGGTAGTACTCATCAGTGAAACCATCTGTGCCTAAAGATTTCCTTGTAGGAGGATTTTAATTATGGATTCTACTTCATTAATAATGATAGGAATATTCACATTTTATAATTTTTCTTGTGCCAGACTTGGTAATTATATTTTTATAAAAATTGATCCATGCCATGTAAATTTTCAAATGTATGGCCCCAGTTGATCGAATAGGTTCATACATATTTTTAAATACCTTTATTATCTCTAATGAAGTCCCTTTCCCTTACCCTCATCAGTCTGGACAGCGGGTAATCACTTCTAATAGTTATTTTCAATAACGTTTTTGGAGGCCAGCCGGGTGGCATGGTGGTTAGGTTCACACGCTTTGCTTCACTGGCCTGGGCTTCGCAGGTTTGGATCCCAGACATGGACCTACGCACCACTCATCAAGCCATGATGTGGCAATGTCCCACATACAAAACAGAGGAAGATTGGCACAGATGTAAGCTCAGCGATGATCTTCCTCAAATAATAAATAATAATCTTCCACCAAAAAAATAAATAGCATTTTTGGTCTGTTAATCTTTCCTATTGTATATTTATTTTCTGTTCCAATACTTTCTGCTTTTTTCTTTATTATTTTCTTTTTGACCTTCCTTGGGCTTAATTTGCTGTTCATTTTAAATCCTCTTAAGCATAATGATTAGTCATTGTTTTCATCTTTTTCTTTTCTAAAATATGTCTTTAAGGCTATACATTTACCTCTTTATGATTTAAGCTGTGTCTCACAAGATTTGATGTGTAGAGTTTTCATTATCATTTCATTCAAAGTATTTTCTGGTTTGCATTATTAGTTCTTCTTTGACCCAAGGGTTATTTAGAGTATACTGGTCAATTTCCAGACACATGCATATTTTACAGACATGTTTTTCTTATTAACTTCTAGCCTAATTGCACTGCAGTCTGAAAAATTATTCTGAAGACATAATTCTGGTCTTTTGAACTTTTTTTTGTGCATTTGAGGAAGATTGTCTCTGAGCACACATCAGTTGCCTATCCTCCTCTTTTTTCGCTTGAGGAAGATTGTTGCTGAGCTAACATCTGTGCCAGTCTTCCTCTATTTTATATGTGGGACACTGCCACAGCATGGCTTGATAAGCAGTGTGTAGGTCTGTGCCCTGGATCCAAAGCCATGAACCCTGGGCCACCAAAGCAGACCACGTGAACTTAACCACTATGCCACTGGGCCAGCCCCTGGTCTTTTGAACATTTTATAGACCTGTTTTAATTCAAAGAATGTTTGATTTTTAAAAATATCTTTTGTATTTAAGAAATGTGTATTTTGCAGTTGATGCACACAGTGTGATATATGTGTGTTTGTATAATGTTTGTTAGAGCAACTGGTTAACAATGTTTTCAATAGAACAATGTATTCTATTTTCTTACTGATTATTTTCTCTTTTCTGTCATATAAAAGAGAGTGGAGTATTAAATTATACCTGATGATTATGACTTTATTTACATTGCTTCATACATTTTGAGGCTATCTTGTTACCAAAAACCATACAATTTTATAATTTGTAAATCTTCCTGTTGAAATGTGTCCTTTTTCTGTACTTGTGTTCTTTGACTAAAAATTTGTTTTCTGATATGAAAATAGCTACACTTGCTTTCTTTTTTTAGCGTTTGCATATACGAAGTGCTTTTCATCTTTTCTTTTCAGCACTTACGTATTTCTATATTGTATATATGTCTCCTGTAAGCAACATATAGTTTAAATTTTTAATCCGGTGTGGCAAGCTTTTTGCTGTAGTTAGAGTGTGTATTAGTTTACTAGGGCTTCTGCAGCAAAGTACCTAACAAGTACCACAACTTGGGGGGCTTAAATAACAGAAATTTACTGTCTCACAGTTCTGGAAGCTACAAGTCTGAGATGAAAGTGTTGGCTGCATTGCTTCTTGCTGAGGGCATTCAGAGAGAGTCTGTTCACTGCCACTTACTCAGCTTCTAGTGGTTTGTGGGCAATCTTTAGTGGCTTGTAGAAACGTCACCTTGATCCCTGTCTTCACCTTCATCTAGTGTTCTCACTGTGTGTCCATTTCCAAATTTCCCCTTCTTCTGTAGACACAAGTCATATTGGAGTGGGATCCCATCCTACTCCAGTCCGACCTCATTTAACTAACTATAATTAAAATGACCCCATTTCCCAATAAGGTCACATTCTGAGGTATTGGAGTGAGGACCTCAACATATGAGTTTTGAAGGAACACAATTCAACCCATGATGAAGCATTTACTCCATTTAAACTGCATGTAAATACTAATAGATTTTAGGTTAAATATGCTATATTAGTATTTGTTTTCTCTTCCTCTGTATATTCATTCTTTCTTTTTTACTTTTCTCTCTTCTCTCCTTTTTGTTGATTATTTTTCCCTTCAGATAATCAAGACCTTTTTATTTGATTCTCTTTTCTTCCCTCTATTAGCTTTTCTATTGTACTTTTTTTTTACAACATATATTCTTAATTCATTGTAGGAAACCTTAATTAGTTGTCACTTTTAAAGCAAGAAACCATACAACATTTAACAAAAATTTCCTCTGTTTCGACAGAATTCTACTTTTCTATTTATCAATTTTTAAAAATTGTTTATGTACCATTATTTTGGAACAACTTTTCTGAGATTCACGTGCCATCCAGTTTACCCATTTAATGCGTTCCCTAATTGAAGGTCACAAAGTTTTACCTCTATGTTTTCATCTAAGAGTTTCATTTTAAGAGTTCACAGTTTTAGGTCTTATGTTTAGATCTGCGAGTCAATATTGTATATGGTGTAAGGAAGTGGATTCATTTTCCATCTTTTATCTTTCTCTCTGCCTGGGAAATCTGACCATTATAGATTGCCTTAACAGGCTTTCTTATTGCTCTAGTAGACCAGAGGATAACATGTTTGAAGGAGTTCCTCATCTTTTGTAGGCTCAGGGAAGATATGGCTGAGGACCAAGTCCAGCTTATCATTGTAAGTGTTACAGAGTTACTGCCACTATTAAATGCTCTACTCTTGGCTCTCTGGGGGGGAAGACACTTCAACCCATTCATGGTATATGTTAACTTAGTCCAAGAATTTCCAGAAGATGCAAATAAACTGCATGAGCAGGTTGATCAGATTCCCACAGTACCAGTTCTTGTTGCTGGTTGCCTCTCCTCAACCACTCTAATAACCTCATTTTTATTTATTATATATTATTATATATAATATATTGTATATATTATACATTTATTCTTTATTATATAAACTTTGTAAAGTTTCCTATTATTATATCAGAAAAGAGAAAAAAACCTCTACATTTTCTTGCTAATTCTATCATTATATTATTATGTGAAAAAAATCAATATGAAACAGAAAAGCTCCTTTGTAGAGCATATCACATAATTTAAAATGATCACATCCTTAACAAGTTGCATTTAAGTGATAAACTGTGAATGTACCTGATTTTAACATATTGTTGACTTAATCTCTGTTAACACTAACATAGACAACTATCCATGTTGTCTCTCAAAAGATCTATGAACAATCCCAATTAATGTGTCTAGAATATGACCCAGATCATATTATTAGATAGATAATATTAGATGGTGTCATTATGTGAACCAAATGTTCTTATGTTGTTGTAATAGTATTTGGAATTATAGCTGAGCTTTTTAATAGCACTGTGACTCCTGACAATTTACTTAAGCCTTCTTGTCTCTTCATTTTAAAGTGATTATAATAATACCTACAACAGAGTGTCATTGTGAATGTTATTTGATATATTACACACATGAGCAACCCTGTGTGTATGTGCACAGTGGAAATAATGTTTTAATCCAGATACTCTGAGTTGAAAAAAAGTGTTAGATTTACATTTTACATTACATTCAACCTATTTTTTAACCTATTTCCATGTGATTTTTTACTTCTTTCCACTCCTTTCTCCAGAGTGCCAGATAAGTTTTATATCAGGGTCAGGGGTCAAGTTGTTAATGTTAGTCTGTGCTGGCGTCTGTGCTTCCTGTATACATCACCCCAGCTGATTCTCAGATCCTGGTGAACCTCCCTATTGGCATCTGCATAGATGTTTTATCACCATCTGATAAAACATTTTGTTCGTTGATGAATCCACTGATGAATCCTCTCACATGGACCCTTATATTTGTCAGCTCTCAGTTTCCCTCCCTCTCTTCGTCCATTTCTCCCTCCCTCCCTCCCTTCCTCCAGCCCCCTCACCCTCCAGGCTTCTTGGAGGCTGCTCTCTTATGCTACTTGAGTAGATTGCTTGATGCCTTCTTTGTCTCTGATTCCTAGCCTCTTTATGCCTCCCATGCCATGATTGCTAAGACAATTTTTATGGGAAAAAAATGTCTTCTAGGGATCCAGACAGAAAGAGTAGGACAGATCTCTCCCACTCCTGGAAGCTCTGAGTGCTTTCACTACGATTTTCTCTTTATGTTCACCTCGGAGGTGGTGTCCTTGTACACGTTTGGTTTTCTACTCTTTCTCTAGGCCAGAATATTTTCATCCTCCTCCTCTATGACGGAAAAAAAAAGAGAGAAAATAACACAAAAACCAGCAGCAAACTGTATGTGATAGGGTACATTAAAAAAATGTTTGGTTTTTTTCAAGACATAGACCTTTGAAAACGCATAAGGTAAGAATTAACTTTTCTCTATATCTCTTTGCATTTTCTGTCTACCCCTTGAATAGTAGATGGCAAGGTTCTAAATAAGTGATCAGGGGAAAGAATGGACAGTGGAACAAATAAAGGAATTAAGGCATTGTAGGACAAAAAAGAAATACTTCATTGGCTAGTATTTTAAACTCTCATGAGGCCTCAAGCTTAGCACAGTTCTTGACACAAAGAAAAGAAACAATAAATGGTAGCCAGAGCATTAACAGTTCTAATTTTAGTAGTGATAATAGTGCTAGCCATCATTCACTCATGTCACAAACCTGAATAACTTCTTAAACCTTCTGGTTCCTCAGAGGGCACATAACATGAGCTACTACTCTCCAAGAGTCGCCATCTGATAAAGGCATGTGTGGCTCGTGCCATGGACTGTATCTTTAGAGCACATCTCACCACTCTCACGGCACCTTCTGTTGCATTGGTGGTAACTACTTGGCCTAAAAGGAAGAAATACTTGAAAAGAAACTATTATTAATCACAGAACGCTTTGATTACTTTTTAATATTTTAAGTGTTTTTAAACTTTTTTGTGAAATAGATCATTTATACTGAAAAGTGCATAAAACATAGATGTGTAGTACAATGAGTACTTATAAGATGAATGCCCATATAACCTGCTCCTCTGTTAAGAAACTGAACATGCCAGTACCCCGAGATGCCCCGTACGTCACAGGGAAATACATCCCCTTGCGACTAAACAGAATCCAGACTTTTATGTTAATCATGTACTTTCTTTTCTTTATGGTTGTATGACCTTTTGAATATGTCCCTGGTCTTTCAAATTTATATAGAGAGTCCATTGTGTTTGTTCATGTATGTCTTTCTTCTTTTGTCAACATTTTGCTTATAAATAATATGTTACTGCCTATAGCAGTAGTCATTCATTTTCGTTGCTTTATAGTATTCCTTTGTTTAAATATACTCCAATTTATATTTTTGTTTTCCTGTGTATGGACAACTGGGTTGTTTCCAGTTTGGGGTCATTGCAAAAACTCTAAAGAAACATTTTTTGGCATGTCTCTTGAGCACATGCACACCACTACAGGTTGTTAGGAAGTCTCTATTTTCATAATCAGAAAAAGCTCTCACAACAAAATTGTTTTTGAGAAGTAAGCTTATCTCTGTGGGATGTTATGTTTCCTAAAATTTAATCTGGTACACTTCAATGCCTTGTTAATTTTATGGAGATTTTTAAAAAGGTTTCCATTAATATTTCATTCAATTTTTTAGTTATTCCCAGTGAAAGGAAACATATTATTTCACCCAACATTATCAGAATCAGAATTATATGAAGGATTATTTATAGTTTTAGTTTGTTTTTTAAAAAAATAATTGTGATCATAGTGCATATCCAATTTTATATCACAATATTTAATCTAAATATTTTGTATTAATTTTCTATTGCTGTGATATTACCGTAAACTTGGTGGCTTAATACCATACACATTTCTTATCTCACAGTTTCTATGGGTTAGGGTGGGCACATCTTAGCTGGATCCTCTGCACAAGATCTTGTAAAGCTAAGATAAAGTTGTTGGCTATATTGAGTTCACCTCTGGAAGCTTAACTAACGAAGAGCCACCTCCAGGCTCCTTCAGGTTGTCGGGAAGATGCATGTCCTTATGCTGTAGAATCCTGGCAGTTCACCTCTTCAAGGCCAGCAGTGGAGAGAGAAAGCCCCTGCTGCTTAGAGTATCTAACTTGGAGGAAAGCTTGGACCTTTGATAAAGGACTCACCTGATAGGTCAGACCCCCAGGATAATCTCTCTTTTTATTAACTCAGAGTCAAATAATTAAGCATCTTAATAACATATGTAAAATTCCTTTACCTTTGGCATCTTCTGTTGGTTGGAAGCAAATTGCAAGTTTTAACTGCACTCAAGGGGAGGACTGAAGGAGAGTGTGTTCACCAGGGAGCGGGAATAAAGGGAGCACCTTAGAATTCTGCCTACCATACATTATAACACTTTTTCCTGTTATTTTTAACTATCTTACAGTTCTTTCATGACTGTATTACATTCAAACATGACGTATATTATAACTCACTTGAACACTTGATTATCAGGATGTATTTATGTTTTACATGTATAGCTTTTAAGGTTTGAAAAACTCTAATCATGTCTGAAAAATATTTGGCCCTCAATTTTCTCAGCTATGAACAAGTGGTCCTTAACAACTACAAAAGATGAGGAGTAAGTGCGTTCGTAAAAAAATTACTTGATATCTAGTTCTGTTTTCGAAACCCTAAACGCAAATAGTAGATGCTAGATTCATCTGATCTAAAAAATGCTCATGTCATGAGCTTTGATGGCATGATTATTTGAAAAATAATCGTGAATCAAAAACTAATCATTATTTTATAAAATAATAAATAAATAACAGTGAAAAATTTTCCCAAATGTAGACAATAATTCTGTCAAGAAATTTAAAATAACACATTTCCATTGTCTGCAAACCAACCATATCCATCATATCATTCAGAAATCATGTGCTCACAGATTTTAATTCCAGTATCTTGTTTATTTCAAAGTCTATCCATCCTGAATTTAAACAGCACAGAAACCTTCAAAAATAGACTATCTCAAACCAAACTCACTATCTCTCACCAAATGTCTTTTGTTTCCTATGTTCTGTATTATAGTTAATATCACCCCATCTACTCAGTTCCCCAAGCCAAAAGTGAGGAAGTAAGCCAACCCCTGTACTTACCTCACACGTTTAATCAACGACAAAGCCAGAAAGGAGTTTTTACATTGCATCCTCATAGTCAAAGAATATCGATATTTGACCCAATGCCTACTTTTCATAAAATTTTTCTTGATTTAAAATAATTAAAGAATTTTCCTAACTTACTATCAAGAAATACCTCAGGGATTAAATGAATAGTGTTGGCCTGCTGATATATGACAGACATACGCTAAATGTGTTGACTCACTTTAAGCATCATAAAATATTTGTTTTTAGCAATTTCGTGGGGTTTGTTATAGCCCAGACCAATATCTGTCGAAAATCTTTCCATTAATAGACAATTTTTATAGTCATATGACCCATTGCTAACACATATTAATTAGTATTAAAGGAATTCAAGTTAATTTTAACTATTTTCTTTATTTTCCAGAAAATATGTGGCCATTACATATAATGTTTTCAAAACATTTGAAATATCTATAACACATAAAGTTAAATGCATGATAGATTTCTTCCTAGTCATTTTTAGCATGTTCATATTTGGTGCTTAAATGTTTTTAAAATCAGACTGTAACCAGTTGAAATTAGTTTGGCTGTGAGTAGCAGAGACTTTCAAAACAGTAGCTTAAACATGTTGGAAGGTAATCCAGGGCTGGCAGAGTGACTCCGTGACAATCAGGAATGCCTCCTCCACCATCATGACTCATGACTCCCACCTTCAAGGTCACCACAATGTACAAGGTGGCTGCTAGAGTTCCAGAGATCATGTCCAACTTAGAGTTCAGAAGAAGTCAGATGGACAAAAGAACAAGGAGGGTACATCTCATCTCAGTCATCTCTGTTTAAGCAATCTTCTTTGAAGCTCTTGTCAACATTCTCACTTATACCTCAGTGGAAAGCAGTGGCTTACGTGATTATACCTCCATGAAAAAGAAGCTAGAAAATAAACCCTTCTTGCTGGGAAGCAATACAACAGGAAAATTGGGTTCTGTTACTAAAGAAGGAAAGAATGAATATTGAAAAGGCAACTAGTACTTGTACCACACTCATATACACATGCACACATACACATATAGTCTTGGATGTACATAAAATATATACGTGATTGCTTATTCTTTTTTTATTACTAAGCACCTCCCTAAATTTTACTTCTTTATGATTCATAAACAAATGTTTAATGGCGTGATTAAAAAGTCACTGAATTGATGTATTATAATTCACCTTAAACTTGATAATAAGCTTTTTCCACATCATTATTGTTGTTATTGCTTGCTATGCTGCTGCTGTGGGGGAGGAAGACGATTCCTCTACCCTCCAGGTGCTTCTGGCTTGTCTGAGAATTAAATTGACATGGTACTGAATAACAGGAGAAAATCAAAGTTTAATAACACGTATAAGTGGGAGAAACCCAGGAAAACTGAGTAACTCTCCAGAATTGCTGAAGCTGCCACCTTAAATACTATCTTCAGCTAAAGACAAAAATGGATGTCGGGCATAGTGGTTTGGGTCTTCAAAAGGGAGGCAGGTAATTTACATGGAGATGGAAGAGGAAATGTTTGATAAACAAGGGTTTGCTGGGCCATCTATAGACAACATGACCCCAAGAGACAGAATGTTGGTAAATATGGGCTTGCCAGTGCCTTTCTGTCTATCACACCTATTTTACATTATACTATAGTTGTCTTATGGTATTAGTTCCTTCCTGAAACAGGCCTTCTATCTTAAATTCTTTTTGGCACTTGAAGGGAAGGCCAAAGTTTCTTTCAGAGTCTTTTGTTCTTAAAAATAATTGAGCCAAAGAAGCACATTCTGGAGTGGCCAATTCTGATCCCCCACACCACATGACTGCTGCCACTGCCGCTTCCACTCAAGGAGCGTCTATCGTGAGCCAGTCATTTTGTTAAATAGTTTAGGGATCTGTTCGGTGAATAAATTTGGTTCTTCACCCGTATTCAGGCATGGGCTAGCGTAGTGCAACGTTTGAAAGTAACACAAGCCCCAAACCCAGAAACATTAACAAATCATACAAATTTTACTTAAGGGTTTCTTCAGGAGTGTAAGAGGAGATTGCATTTCCCAAAATGCAATAAAACATCCTATAATGCCCTTAATCCATCATCTTCCTCACAACTCAAGACTGCTGAACTAGTCAGTTCTCTCCCTCATCAAAGCTTGCCAACACTGCGCTTTGCCCTTATTCCCCATTCTATATTTATCCTTTTCTCCAGCCGCCAGGACCTTTTTAATTTTAGAGGGCATAAAATCCTAAATGTCTACCACTGCTAGCAGTGAGTGAGAAAATCTCTTCATTGTATTCTCACCAGCATTGATACTATAATTAAAAAAATAATAATTTTGGCAAAATAGTATTTTTATTCACATTTTAATTACTGGAAACTTTGAACACTTTCTCAGGCACCTGCTAAATCATTGGATTTCCATCTTCACTCATTCAACAAATAGTGATTGAGAGCCTAGTTTGCGCCAGCTCTTCCTCTAGGTATTGAGGATACAGTGATAAACAAAAGAGGAAAATCCCTGGGGGCCAGCCAGGTGGCACAGCGGTTAAGTTCGTACCTTCTGCTTCAGTGGCCTGGGGTTCGCAGGTTGGGATCCCGGGTGTAAACATGGCACAGCTTGGCAAGCCAGGCTGTGTTAGGTGTCCCACATGTAAAGTAGAGGAAGATGGGCATGGATGTTAGCTCAGAGCCAGTCTTCCTCAGCAAAAAGAGGAGGACTGGCAGTAGTTAGCTCAGGGCTAATCTTCCTCAAAACAACAACAACAAAAGAAGAAAATCCCTGCCCTCCTGGAACATGCATTTTACTTGGTAGATTCAGAAAATAAGCCAAGATAAGCAAAACGTGTAGAAGGTGAGATACTGGTAATTGTTATGGAGAAAAATAAAGCAGGACTCAGAGGGTGGGAGATTCTACTTTCAATAGAGTAGACAGGGTAAGCCTACTCTGAAGGTGACATTTAAATGAAGACTAGAAGGAACTGAGGGCTGGAGCTACAATATGTGTAAAGATAGGTGGTAAGATCCCGGAGAAAGGAAAAGGGAGTGCAAAGTCTGTAACAATATTTTTCCCAGTGTGTTTGAGAAACAGCAAAGTGGCCAATGTGATCATAGTGAAGTGAACAAGGGCCAGAGTAGTGCTAAAGTCAGGGCAGCAGTGGGAACCAGGTCAGGGAGGAATTCGTGGCCATTGCAAGGACCTGGCATTTTCTCCAAGCGAGATGAGAAGCCGGTAGAGAGGTTTTGATCTGCTTTAAGTTTTAACAAGATCACTCTGGCTGCTTTGTGGAACAGAGACTGAAGGGGGACAATGGCTGAAGCAGGTTAACTAGCCAGGAGGCTGTTATATTCTAGATGAAAGGATGAAAGTTAGAGTGTTAGATACGATCCCATCATGTATATATTCCCACTGTATAGTGCATAGGCATATTAAGGAACTGGATTTGATATATAACAGAAAGAGAGAAGTAATGAATAATTCCAATGTTTTAGGTCTGGGCTTTGAAGAGAATGGAGATGACCTATAATTAGAGGGAAGTGCTGTCGGAGGAGCGAAGCAGATTTGAGAGAGAAAATTGGGAGCTCAGTTGTAGACATGTTAATTTTGAGCTTATTAGAGATCAAAGTGGAGTGGACAAGTTGGCAGTGTCACACAGAAATAAAGAGTGTGATCCAGGCTTCTATGAAACATCTGTATCCGTTACTCAGTTATATTTTAAATTTATAATTTTTTATATAATTGAGCATGAAATTTTTGTGCAGTAATATTATGATATTACTTTTTGAAGTATGCATAACATCAAATTGAAATGATCATTATGTTATAAGGAGCAAAACAATGTCAATACAAAAAACAAAAGAATCTAATAAGGCTAAGTAGGTTGAGTGTGTTCGAGAGAGATGAAGGGAAGGAGGGAGTGAGGTGAGAGGAAGGAAGCAGGAAAGAGAGGATAGAGAATAAGAGAGAGAGAGAGAGAAAGACAGAGAAAAACACGTTGCTTTCAGTGGCATAAAAGGTTCCATATGGTGTTAATTTGTCAAAATATATCTGTAGGAGTACTGCTGGAACTTTCCACCCACATGCGTATTTAGTATGTAAACCTCAGTAAACTCACTACTTCCTCTGTAAGCGTGTATGCCTTTCTTTTCACTCTTATTTTTTCAGCTTTTCAATTCAGTTTTCTATTGGAGATAACTTGACTGCCTCAATGCCCACCGTAGTATCAAGAGAAAGTCTAAACTGCATCTTTTTTCTGAAGACTTAGCCAGATTTCTAGGTGCCTGAATTTCAGTGTCAAACAACATCTCTGTGCTGATCATCCTGGCTGCATTCGCTCCACAACTGTGCCTCTTTAATTGCTATGGCAACCGCACAGTAGAGCCAATATAAGCACAGAGACTAGTTACGTGAAATGTTAAAGACCATCAAGAAACTGAAACATAATGGATAGCATGACATCTCAAAGACTCAGAGATTCACCTGTCAGAATTCCAAAGAAAAATGGATGAAGTACTAAATCATTTACTAGATTTGAAACACCGATTAATGGCATTCGAATTGGTATTAAAACACTTTTTACGCCTTTTCAAGTTGTTATAAAATCAAGGTGAATTCTGAGGAGGGAGCTGCTGTATTCTTAGAAATTGGAAGAAAAGAGGAGTCATCTACCACTGTGCAAAGGCAAGATAGTGACTCCATTGCATTTCACATTCGTGATAATGTTCCTTCTCCGGGACCTTTCTTCTCCCCTGTGTCGGCTGAAGCCTGATTATTCTGCAATGAGATGCAATAGGAAGAGAAACTGGTGTGTTAAATCCGGGCTGGAGTCTTAGATGATGAATCCTGTCTTCAGACCTTCGCCGAGATTCAGTTTCCTCATCACTTAATACCAACCCAGACGTGGAACACAAGCTCCTTTTACCCTGCTGTTTCCCACAAAGCTTTGATGGGGGGAGTACTGCTTCAGGTTTGGACTTGATGGGGCGCAACAGCGTAATTCCCCGGGAAACAGGCTACTCTTTATCCAAGAGGTTACTGATCTGTGACTATGTTCCTGCAGGCCACATGCCGATCACGATTTTACCAGAATCTTCTCTCTTTGTATGCTTCCTTCAGTCCTCTCTCCTCTCCTCTCTTCCACATCTTGAGCTTTCATTTCATTTATCAAACAGAATTTGGCTACCCCTTGTTTCATTGCCCCTTTAAAACCCACACCTTGGGATGCTCACCATTCACACACAAAGTGGATTATCAAATTATTTTACTAAACAAATAACCATCTCCTTCCCGGGTAAATTATATCTATTCCTTAGAGGCACTATTGTCTAAATTAGTTGAAATTTTAGATATAAATTATCTTGTACTTTTATACACACATCCCCCCTCTCCCTTCCCAAATATTTTCCGTTTGTATCTGAACATCCATAAAGGATGCTTACCATCAACAGAAATTCATTTTAGGAAACCACTTGCCACCTGTGTCAGCTGGCCCAACTCCAAAGCACTGCTGTTCTAGGACTATTGGGAATCTTCACAGCCTCTTAGCACGGGGTTGCTCTGGGCTGCTTTCTCTCCCCCCGAGTTATTTGCTGCAAGAGAGAATGCCTTCCCCTCCAGAGTTACTCATAGTATTTACTCTTAGGATCCATGGACCCTCAATGACATTATAGTCTCTGCAGGCAGACTTTCAAGTGGGCAAGAAAAGTAGATGGGCATCTCCCATATCAGTGGGAGAATACTGAGATCTCTTCATACACAGAAATCCCTCTCCATTCTATAGGTAGAATTTATATCCTTAAAAGAAGACTTAGCGTTATGGACTTAAGTATTTGGGTAACTTCAGTCATGTCTTGACATACCAAAGAAAAATGAATTACTGTGGTTAAATGTGTCACTTGAGTTGTCTTCCAAGGTGTTCTTAAGTTTCTTAGTAATCTGCTAACATCTCCCAAATGTAATTTGATTATGAAGAGAGACCAGGAAACTAATGAGTAAATCACTTGATGAACTTAAGGAGTCATTGTTGTTGGAATTAACAACCCTTTATGTCCAAATGCTAAATAATCAGAAAAACACCATATAAATAATATTTATAAGCATCATCTTATCCTAGGAAGAGCATGGATTTTGGAAATAGATATCCCTCCATCTTAAATCTACCTTTTTGTTTCTTTCTACATGACCTTGAGGGGATTGCTTAACGTTTCTTAAATTTTATTTCATCATATAAAATGGGAAAAATAACTACTTTATTCGGAGTTTTGCAAGGATTAAATGGGATTTTGTATGATAAGTACATCGCATAAGTCCCTCTTAGCTTTCTAACGCAAGCTAACAAAATTAATATGAAAAATATTTTGTAAAAGAAAAAAATTCTCTTTATGTAGCTTTCACTTAATTTTAAAAATCCAAAAAGTACTGAAATATTTGCACATCTACTAGTTAGATAGAGCATGGCAAATATTCCATTTAGTAAACTGGTTTAATTATAAGTTATCAGTCTCTCCAGCTCATTTCCTCATCTATAAAATAAGACCATTACTTCCTTCAGGTTTACCTGTGTGTCCTCAATGAATGTTAGCTATTAGTCTTTAAAATTTGGTTTGTTTAAGTAACTGACCTCTTATCTGCTGTTCATTAGTGTAAATAGCACGTGTTTATGTATGTATATGCCATGTTGAATTTAAAAAGTGCTCCTATGTATACCCACACATGTTGAGAACAAAAATTACAGGATGCTATATGAACTCACAGACCATTGGAACTGTGTAAACTTAAATATAAAAGTGTGTGTTAAATTAAAAGTTTACGCATTCTGACTTCTGTCATAATTGTGAATGTGCTTGTCCTAATCAGATCCCAGGCTTCTAGCTTGGAAGATTCTAGCAAAGCACCTTGTCTATGGTACAGATGCTAAATTCCTCTTCCTGAAGAAATGAATAAAATAATGAGTGAGTGAGTGGGGCTGGCCCCGTGGCCCAGTGGTTAAGTTCGCGCGCTCCGCTGCAGGCGGCCCAGTGTTTCGTTGGTTCGAATCCTGGGCGCGGACATGGCACTGCTCATCAGACCACGCTGAGGCAGCGTCCCACATGCCACAACTAGAAGGACCCACAACGAAGAATATACAACTATGTACCGGGGCGCTTTGGGGAGAAAAAGGAAAAAAATAAAAAAAAAAAAAATCTTTAAAAAAAAAAAAAAATAATGAGTGAGTGGATGCATGAATGAATTTTAACAATTTATTATGTTCAACGTGCCTAGGAATTTTACTAGCGACCATTACAATCAAAGACCAAAGGATAATTGTTCTAGGTTATGGTTGTCGTACTTTGATCCTGAATTTAACAGTTCAATCATAATATCCTCAGTACATGTTTTAGTAGAGAATGGAGTTATCTTATCATTTTTAGTCCCTCTAGAAAAACATTAGGCAGAAAATCTAAAATATTTGAAATGAAACTAGTGTGTTTCATTATCTAAACTATATTAAAAATGTCCTTTACAATACTATAACCATTTGACATATCCTAAAACAACTCATCAGCGTCAACAGGCATCAGCATGTGTCCCCAGGCATCAGCTTGGGCAAAGGGGCACTAACTGAATTGATAGAGCTCTGCTGACTGATGGCAAGGCAACTCCTGAGGAGCCCAATAGCTTTCCTTTAACGCAACATATAAATTGGTACCATATTGGCTTCTGCAGAGAATAGATTAAACTCTCAGTTGGTTGTAAAATCTAAATTTGCTTTTATATCTCGTTCTAGTTGCCAAATAAATACTGATTCTCTTGAGCGTATGTTATGTAATAGCCATGGGCTGAAAGATGGATGCAGTACAGGAAAATCATTTTCCAGTTTGTGTGTGATAGACTCTTCTTTGTTGATAAATGTGTCACATTGTGTTGAAAGGAATTTGCTTCAAAGAGCATATAATATGGAGATGTGTAAATATTATCTAAAGAGCTGTAACTGTAGGACCATTTACTGAGTTACAGCCTCACTCAAATATTATTATTAAAAACCCATCTGTATTGTCTGCATTTAACTATTTAGAGAAAGCAATAGACAAATCATATTTTAAAACAATTTCACTTAACTAGATAAAAATAAGGACAGTGTGTCTGATGATCTTTATAAATTTTTCAATCATAAATTCCAGCAAAACATGACAACTGCTCTGCTGTTCCATACACATACATTTTCTTCTAGTGGTCACATATCAATCTAAAAAGTATGTCAAGGATTAGTTTGTGAACTTGTAGGAATGAAAACTGTTTCTTTACTTGATCCTCTCTCCTACCTTTCACAAACTTTGAAATTCCCACCCTGTCCTAGGATACCATGGGAAAGCTCATTAATCACAAGTTTTGATATGATTCTTTCATTACTTACAGATCTCACTTAAACAAAAAATAAACATAAGGTTAAGAAAGCAGTCCACAGTTTATTCTAAACTTACCCTTACTTTCTAAGTCACCGTATTGGCAGTGAGAGCATATCGTATCAGGCAGTATATGTTTTTCCTGATGAAGTAAAATTATGAACAAGGATGTATAATTTGGGTTGGAATGGAAGCACGTCTTTGAAGATATATCATAGAGTCAAGAAAATACGTGTTTCTAAAATGTGATTAAGTTCAGATTAACTACCAATTATGTGTCATTCTATAAATTCTTCTTTCTTTGGAACCAATATTTGGAAACATAATGGGAAACCAATATTTTCTTTTTAAAAACTTAATCAAAGATATTGAGCTATATTTGACATAAATAATATGCACCAATTTTAAGGGTGTAGCCAATGAATTATGATAAGTGTATAAACCTGTATCCCACTCATCCAAATAAAATATAGAATATTTTCATAACCCCCCAAATTTCCTTTTAGTCCTTCCAAACCTACCATCCTTCAACTAGGCCACCACTGATTTCATGTCCATTACTATAGATTAGTTTTGCCTGTTCTCAATGCACGTATACTTGGAAGCTTACAATATGTATTGTTTTATATCTGAAATCTTCTGTTAAGGGAAATGCTTTAGAGACCTATGTTAGTTTGCTAGGACTGCCGTAACAAAGTACCCCAAACTGGATGGCTTAAACAGAAATTTATTGTCTCACAATTCCAGAAACTAGAAGTCCAAAATCAAGATGTCTGGCATGGTTGGTTCCTTTTGAGGGCTGAGGGACCATCTGTTCTCCGCCTCTCTCCTAGATTCTGGTAGCCTTAGGCATTCCTTGGCTTATAGATGATGTTCTCATTGTGCTTCACATTGTCTTCCCTCTGTGCGTGTCTGTCTTTATGTCCAAAGTTCCTTTTTATATAAGGACACAATCATTTTGGATTAGTGTCTACGGTAATCACCTCATCTTAACTTGATCATCTGCACAGGCCCTATTTCCAAATAAGGTCACATTCACGGTAGTGGGGGTTAAGACTTCAGCATTTTTTTTAATTGAGATATAATTGACATATAACAGTGTGTAAGTTTAAGGTGTACAATGTGTTGATTTCATACATTTATATATTGCAATATGATTATCACTGTAGCTTTAACTAATACTTCTATTGTGTCACATAATTATTTCTTTTTTGTGGTGGGAACAATTAAGATCTAGTCTCTTAGCAACTTTCATGTTTATAATACAGTATTGTCTACAATCATTATCTTGAGTGTTAGATCTCCAGGACTTATTTATCTACTAGTTGCAAGGTTGTGCCCTTAAACAATATCTCCCCAGTTCCCCCACCCCCAGCACCTGGTAACCACCGTTTTACTCTGTTTCTATGAGTTTGGCTTTTTTTAGATTCCACGTGTAAGTGATATCATACAACATTTGTCTTCCTCTATCTGACTTGTCTCACTTAGCATAATGCCCTCAAGGTGCATTCATGTTCTTTTGAGGGCATACAATTCAACTCATAACAAAACCTGTCCATGTTATTTGTGGATATCAGTACATCCTTTCTATTGCCCCCTAAGAATTCCTTGCATGAATATAGTGCAGTTTGTTTATCTCAACTGTTATAGACGTTTGAGTTGTTTTGGATTTTTGGCTAATGTTAATATAGCAATTTTTAAACTTCTTGGTTGCATCTTTTTGGGTACATGCATTTTCATATCTCTTATGTAAATGCTTGCAGCACTATTGCAGTGTAGCATTAGGTAAGTAGGAATGTGTCTAATGTGGCAAAACGACTGCCAACCAACTCTCCACAATGGCTGTAACATTTTGCACTTTCACCAGTAACATATAGAAGTTCCAGTTCCACATCATCACCAAAATTGGGATCACCAGGTTTGTTGGTTTGGTTTTAATTTTGTTGGTTGGGTAGAGAGGATTTTAATTTAGATCTGCATTTCACTGATGACTAATAATATTGTGAATATTTTCATGTGGCTATTGGACATTCTTATTTGTTCATTGTGCAGTATCTCTTCCCTTGCTTTGCCAATTTTCTTGTTGGAAGTAATGTCTTCTTATTGAGTGGTAAGATTTCTTATATTTGGAATACAAGTTATTTATTGCGCACACACACACAAACATTTCACATATTTTCCCTCAGTCGGGGATTTGCTTTGTTATTTTCTCACAATATCTTTATTTTCTTTTAACATTTTTTTTGTTCGCAATTTCATAATTACTATGTTTGCAAAAATAGCATGAAGAGTTTGAGTATCCATTTTACCCAGATTCCCAAATGTTCACATTTGCATTTGCATACCTCCCCTCTTCTCCTACTTTGTCTTCTTCTCTGTGTGTATGTATATAATGGAATACGGTGTATATTCTGTTATATTCTACTATTTATGAATGGGCCTTCCTGCTACTTTAGGCAAACTAATAATCTTTGCCTCTAAATTTTAGATTCAATTTGTGGTTTGAGTAATTAGTGACATCTTTGGGATTGTCTACCATCTTGGCTTTGATTTTATATTTTCCCAGTGGGTTCATTTTTCTCTATTCCTTCTATCTTGATGGACTTCTTTCATTACATTTTGCAGATAACATCCGAGATGAATTTTTATTACCTTTTGTCTACCTGTGAGAATTTTTTTTTATGTTCAAGTTTTGAAGGATATTTTTATTGGATATAAAATGTAGGTTGACAGGGGATATTTTTTCCAATTTTTTTCTCTCTACATTTTAAATATATTATTCCATTTTTTGGCCTTCATTTTTTATTATGAGAATTCAGTTGTAGTTCATATAATTATTCCCCTATATGTAATGTCTTTTTCCCTGCATCCTTTTATAATTTTTCTCTTTGTATTCTGCTTTTAGCAATTGATTCTTATGAATCTGGGTATGATTATCTTTGTGTCTATCCTGCTTGGGTTTCATTGGCCTTTTGGGGTCATTAATGTCATCAATTCTGGAAACTTATCAACCATTATCACTTCAAATATTTCTTCTGCTCCGTTCTCTTCTTCCTTTCCTTCTGGGACTCCAGTTATGATTATGTCAAACATTTTTATATTTTCTCTCAGAGCCTTTATCTTCTTTTCTTTCTGTTTTTTTCCTTATGTGTCAGCGTTTAGATTTTTCCCTATTAATCTGTCTTCAAGTACATTGATACTTTCTTCTGCTGTGCCCAGTATTCTCTTAAACATCTAAGGATTTCTTCATACTTTAGAACATTTACATTTTTTAAGTTGTTTCTACATTTCTGCTAAAATTTCTACATCTCTGTTAAAATTCTCCATCACATTGCATCGCATCACATGCATGTTATCCACTTTTTCCACCTGATACTTAGGCATTTTTAAGATAGTTATTTTAAACTCTCTGTGACAATTATAACATTTGGGATGTCTATGGTCTGCTTCTATTGACCATTTCCTTTTTGGAATGTTTGCCACTTTTTCTTGCTTTTTCATGTTTTTATGTGACTTCTCACTTTGTGCAGTATATTTCATAAGAAAAGCACAGTAGAGAATGAAGCAAACGATATTTATTTCTTGAAAAGGATAGGTTCCTCCTGCTGTCAGTCTTCCAGAGTGGGAGCTACTCTGAATGCTCTGCACTTAAGCTCAGTCTGTAATTTGTTACAGTGTTGTTGTGACTCAGTTCAACACAGCTTCAAATGTTTTAGGAGCATGGTTGGGAATTTCCCATTCAGTTAGACTTGGAATCTTAGCTCTTGAGTGGTTTTGGAGATCTGTCTCTGTTTTACACTTGAACCATCTGATGTCCAAGCATTTGGAGACCTCGCCCTGCTTTAGAGCTCTGCTGCCAGGCTTTTGGTGGCCAGGAAGATCTCTCTGATCTCTAAGCTCACCCCTGGAAT
This sequence comes from Equus quagga, assembly GCF_021613505.1. Classification (NCBI taxonomy): domain Eukaryota; kingdom Metazoa; phylum Chordata; class Mammalia; order Perissodactyla; family Equidae; genus Equus; species Equus quagga. The sequence continues at coordinate 8,549,595 of NC_060268.1, read as the reverse complement.
TCTTTGCTTTGGACTGTGACTGAGCTACTCTACTTTCTATGACATAGAGATTTACTCTAAGAAGTTTCTCTCACCTCTCCAGTGCCACCCCAGGCAGTCTGTGTCGAAAGACAGAACTGCCTGTGTGTGAGCTCCCCATCCCGTCTCCCAGTCTATTATCACCGAAAGCCCTGAGCGACTGACTTTTTCTTTCAGTTCTACTGCTTCTTACCCATTTTTCCAAACTTGAAAGTCTGGGTTGCCTGAAGGATTCATTTTAATTTTCCTTTCCTTCCTCAAGTCTTTCTTATCTGAAAATATAGAGTATCTAGGGAAATTGTCTCTTCTCTCTTTCGTCCCTGAATTTTCAAGGTAGGATTCCCATGACTCCATAAAGACCAGTAGGAAGGAAATGGGGGAGAAAACACTTTCTTGCCTTGCTTCTGGGGCTCTTTTGGATTCTATTTTTTTATGCCAACCTACACATGATTCTTAGGTTTGTTAAACTTCTGGTTTCTGTTCTACATGTAAGAAGCTGGGAAGTTGCTACGGCATCATAACAACAGTTAAAAATCTGAACAGATTGAAACATTAAAAATTCTTGTTGGATCCGTAAGAGAGAGGAGGACACAAGCTAACCACTGCCCCAAGATTGGAGAGACAGAAGGGCAAATATGGGGCATCGCAGCTTACAGGAGCAGAGACTCATAGCAGAAACCTCTGAGGGACCCCGCGCCGGGGTAGAAAAACCTAAACGTAATGACGAATTGCTGGAGGCTTAGTACAGACAAGTCTGAGGGTTAAAGGCTCCAGGGGGACTCAGTTATAGGGGACCCACAATATTTTGAGATTTATCTCCAGGAGCTCCACCAGATCCCCACAGCAAATATCAGAGAAAAATCCACTCCTGCTGCCAGTAAGGAGAGGGGAAACGGAGCCCTTTTGATATAGTATGTCAAAGCACTCTGTACTTCTTAGCAAGGCCCACCTCAGGGAAAACCGATTAACAAGAGCTTAGCCTGCTGGGGTAGTGCAGTCAGGCACCACGTAACGACATTTCAGTCAACAATGGACCACATATACCGCAGTGGTCCCGTAAGATTAGTACCACATGGCCCAGGTGTGTAGTGGGCTGTACTATCTAGGTTTGTGTAAGTGTGCTCTATGATGTTTACACCACGATGGAATCGCCTAATGAGGCATTTCTCAGAACGCATCCCCGTCCTCAAACAACGCATGACTGTATGTGATACTAACCGACCTGCGAAAGAGAAATCCTCAACTCCAACCGCCTCTATCCTTCCATATGACAGAAGGGAAATGCCCAACTCCAGCCCACTCCAGCCATCTTGTCTCACCTAAGGTGAGAGAAAAACATGGAGAAACCTGGTGAAGTTCGCAGTCCAGAGGCGCAGGCTCACTGAAAGACTGAGACCTAACCGTAGGATTGCAGAACATTTCCCCCCACTCCACACCTCACCGCCACATTAGTAAAGGCGGTTACAGCACGTCCAAAAGTTGGAAATCCTAAGCCAGAGAACGGGAGAAACTATTTGCAAAAGACACATCTGATAAAGGACTGTTATCCAAAATATACAAAGACTCTTAAGACTCAATAATAAAAAAAAAAAAAAACCCAAATGATTAAAAAATTGGACAGACCTTAACAGACACCTCACCAGAGAAGATATACAGATGGCAAATAAAATATGCAAAGATACTCTGCATCATATGCCATCAGGGAAATGCAAATTGAAACAATGAGATGCCACTACACATCTATTAGAACAAGCAAAATCTGGAACACTGACAACACCAAGTGCTGACGAGGCTGTGGTACAACAGGCACTCTCAGACATTGCTGATGGGAATTACAGTGCAGCCACTGTGGAAGACGAGTTGGCAGTTTCTTCCAAAACTATACATATTCTTATCACACAGTCCAGCAATCATACTCCTTGGTATTTACCCAAAGGACTTAAAAAACTTATGTTCACACAAAAGCTTGTGCACAGATGTATGGCAGCTTTATTCATAATTGCCAAAACTTAGAAGCAACCAAGATGTCCAGTAGGTAAATGGATGAACTGTGATACATTCAGACAATGAAATATCATTCAGTGCTAACATGAAATGGGCTATCAAGCCACAAAAAGACACGGAGGAACCTTAAAGACATATTCCTAAGTGAAAGAAGGCAATCTGAAAAAGCTACATGCTGTATGATTCCAACTATATGACATTCTAGAAAAGACAGAATATGGTGACAGTAAAAAAATCAGTGTTTGCCAGGAATGGGCCAGAGAGAGAGAAAGAGGCAAAGCACAGAGGATTTTTAGGACAGTGAAAATGCTCTATGTGATACCATAATAGAGGATGTAGATCATTACTCATTTGTCCAAACCCATAGAATGTACAACACCAAGAGTGAACCCTAAGGTAAACTGTGGACTTTGGGTGATGATGCTGTGTCAAAGTACATTCATCGTTTGTAACAAATGCACCCCTCTGGTGGGAGATGTTGATAATGGAGGAAGCTCTGCATGTGTGGGAGCAGTTGGTACATGGGAAGTCTCTGTACCTTCCTCTCAGTTCTGTTATAAAGCTACAACTGCTCTAAAAACATAAGGTGTTAAAAGTAGTTTGTTAAAAGGATAGGTGGTTTCTCCTCACGTCAATTTATGCCAAATAGGTCCTCCTATTTACTTTTGGGTCAGTGTAGGAAATAGGAGGACATCTATGGGTCTATTCCCTTTCATCAGGGACTGTCACTGTCTGGAATATACTTCCTTTAAGTTTATTGGTATCTTCAGCATTATATGTTCTTAGTTTTTTAAAAAATTATGATTTGTAGCTTATCCAGCTTATTTGACTGTTACAGTGAGAGTGATGGTTTTCTGTAACTTTTTATATCTATATCAGAAGTACTATTTATAAACAAAGTAAAACACACCAAATATATTTTATACTACCCACAGATATGCCATTTCTGTTGCTTTTCATCCATTTATACAGATTCAAGATTACACCTGATATAATTTTCCTTCAGCCTGAAGAGAATTTCTTTATATTTTCTTATAGACCTGTTCTACTGGTGAAGAAACTTTCAGTTTGTTTCTCTCAAAAGTTTTTATTTTATTTTCATCTTTTCTGAATATATAAATCACCACCCAGGTTGACAGACTTTCCTTTTTTCTTGCAGCACTTTAACGATATTTTTCATTGTCTTCCATCTTGCTTTATTTCCAAAGAGGAGTCAGCGAGGAGTCATCCATTATTTGTGTTTTGTTCCCCTTATCTTGTTGGAATGTGTCTTATTTCTGTGACTGCTTTTAAGATTATTTTCTGTTTTTCTTTGTCTATCAGCAATTTGATTATGAGGTATCTTGGTTTGATTTTTCTTGTTTTGAGCTTGGATTTATGGGCTGCTGTTTTTCTATCACAGATTGAAAACATTTTGCCTATATTTCTTCAAATCTATTTCTACCCTACAGCCTTCTTCTGATCCTCCAATTATATGTGTGTTCGACTTCCTAATATTTTTCTACAGGTCACTGAGTGTCTGTTCACGTTTCTTTCCCCCCTTTATCATCAGTGTTTGAGAATGATTAGTATCTATTGCCCTGTCTCTACCTCCAGAGATTCCTGGAGTTCTTTCCTCTGAGAACTCTCTCCTTTCTGGTACTCTGCCCCAGAAATTCAAGCCACCCGAGACTCTGCTCTCCAGTCTCTTCCAGTGTCTCTTCCACTGAATGAGGCTGCTCATGCTTTGCTTGTTGTCTCTCTTTGTGCTGTGGTTTGGAAGTGTCTCCAGGAGCAATGACAGGGTTCATTTTTTTTAAATTCACTTTTCTCAAGGATCAAATTTCTGTGCTTCCTCTTTTCCAGTGTCAGAAAAGTGTAGTTTTATATATTTTTGTACAGTTTTTTTCTGTTTATTGTGGAAAGGCTAGTTTACTACTAATTATTCTGTCATGAACAGAAGAGTAAGATTATTCCATTTGTTGAGAATGAGAATTCTTATTCATTACAACCACATTTAACATCACATAAAATAGGCATAAAATAGATCAAACCTGTAAGTATGTTTCATTTAGAAAACTAGATGCATTATTTCTAGAATAATTCCATATTTCACATTTTAATCAATTAAAAATTTGATTTTCTCCAGCTGTTTAAAACTTTGTTGCTGTTTAAAACTACATGTAACTTATGAGAAGTTTTAATCATATATGTGTTAGTATTTTTATCTTTGAAGATTAACTTCAAGAGCAAATACTTAAGATCAAACTGGAAAATGAAACTGTCAAGGTGTTTTTTTAAATTAAATTTGGATAAATATAAATGCATTAAGATTTTAAGAAAAAGAGAATGACATATGATATCTTTTTGGACTCACTGTCAAGCATTTTGGTAACTACTTCCCATAAATTACCTTCAAAGATCCACATTTATATCAAATAAAACATGCTTTTGAGGAGATCAGAGCATTTGTGGTAAATGTTAGTCTATTTATTTTTGGGAATAAGATCCTATATTTGCATTTAGGATATGGCGGATGTACTATGTTCAAGCTAGTTTGTAAAACATGAATAAAATTTAATCAAAAATTATTTTCAAATATCGTGCCATAAGATTAACAATAACAAATATTGTTTCTTATTGTTTCTACCCAGACTAGTAAATTGAAATACTTGCAAATCCTTTATGGCTTTAAGCTTTTGAACTTATAAGATGTCTTTCAGGGTTTAAGGGACGTTTTCTTGAACTCCCATCCTTCAATCTGCACTTAATGTCTCTTTTTTGTGCACCCATGGACTACCTTGGGGAATATTTCAAAAATAGCACTTTATTTACAGAATTGTAATGATCTATTGACTTCTTTGTTTTTCCCATTTGATTTTAAATCCCACAAGGCCATGAATGGTATATTTTTCATCCTGGTGTCCTTTACAGCCTCCAATACAGAATGGATATTTTGTACTTGTTTATTAAGTAAACAAATAGTTTCTGTATTCCAATTTGTATTAAAAAGGTTATGCTAGTATATTAGAATATGAACATTAGTCAAATGATTGGATGCTAACAAATTCTGTGTCTTCTCTTACAGGCTCTTAAATCTGATCTACAATGGAAAAATTTCTTTTTTATCTGTTTTTCATTGGCATAGCAGTGAGAGCTCAGATCTGTCCAAAGCGTTGTGTCTGTCAGATTTTGTCTCCTAATCTTGCAACCCTTTGTGCCAAGAAAGGGCTTTTATTTGTTCCACCCAACATTGACAGAAGAACTGTGGAATTGCGGTTGGCAGACAATTTTGTTACAAATATTAAAAGGAAAGATTTTGCCAATATGACCAGCTTGGTGGACCTGACTCTATCCAGGAATACAATAAGTTTTATTACACCTCATGCTTTTGCTGACTTACGAAATTTGAGGGCACTGCATTTGAATAGCAACCGATTAACTAAAATTACAAATGATATGTTCAGTGGGCTTTCCAATCTGCATCATTTGATATTGAACAACAATCAGCTGACTTTAATTTCTTCTACAGCATTTGATGATGTCTTTGCCCTTGAGGAACTGGATCTGTCCTATAATAATTTAGAAACAATTCCTTGGGATGCCGTTGAGAAGATGGTTAGCTTGCACACCCTTAGTTTGGATCACAACATGATTGATAACATTCCTAAGGGGACTTTCTCCCACTTGCACAAGATGACTCGGCTAGATGTAACATCAAATAAATTGCAGAAGCTACCGCCTGACCCTCTCTTTCAGCGAGCTCAGGTACTAGCAACCTCAGGAATCATAAGCCCCTCTACTTTTGCATTAAGTTTTGGTGGAAACCCTTTGCATTGCAATTGTGAATTGTTGTGGTTGAGGCGTCTGTCCAGGGAAGATGACCTTGAGACCTGTGCTTCGCCAGCACTTTTGACTGGCCGCTATTTTTGGTCAATTCCTGAGGAAGAGTTCTTGTGTGAGCCTCCTCTCATCACTCGTCATACACATGAGATGAGAGTCCTGGAGGGTCAAAGGGCAACACTGAGGTGCAAAGCCAGGGGAGACCCTGAACCTGCAATTCACTGGATTTCTCCTGAAGGGAAGCTTATTTCGAATGCAACAAGATCTCTGGTGTATGATAATGGGACACTTGACATCCTTATAACGACTGTCAAGGATACAGGTGCTTTTACCTGCATTGCTTCCAATCCTGCTGGGGAGGCAACACAAACGGTGGATCTTCATATAATTAAGCTCCCTCACTTACTAAACAGTACAAACCACATCCATGAGCCTGATCCTGGGTCTTCAGATATCTCAACTTCTACTAAGTCAGGTTCTAATGCAAGCAGCAGTAATGGTGATACCAAAATGAGTCAAGATAAAATTGTGGTGGCAGAGGCAACATCGTCTACGGCACTACTTAAATTTAATTTTCAAAGAAATATCCCTGGAATACGTATGTTTCAAATCCAGTACAATGGCACTTATGATGACACCCTTGTTTACAGGTAAGAAAAGTTAAGCACATTTTTATACTCAATAGCCATCTTAGTGTAGGACTTGTTACTCCACGACTGATTTCTTTTTAATTGGCAGTGCTACCCTTTTTTGTAATGATAGTACTCCATTTTTTAAAGAATATAATGTGAGGCTTGTGAAAGGTGAATACATATGGGGATATATTTTGAATGGTGTTATTTTTAGAGAGTTCAAATTTATATTTAATATTATGCTTGCTTACTTTTTTCCCCTCATCTAAGAGATGTGACTATCAGAGAACAAGATTGATTTATTTTAAAAATTCAAAAACATACCAGAATTTACACATCCACAAGAGTGTTCTTTCCTTCAAGGAAGTCACGTTGGGAGGCTATTCCATTATCCCAATGATGCTGCCATTGCTCAAAGCACTTTTGGAATTATCTTTAGAACCTTCGTCATACTATTTTGAATATCCTCAGTGGTGGCAAATCTTCGTCTTTTGAGGGTGAATTTGAATTTTGGAAACAAGCAAAAGCCATTTGGAGCCAAGTCTTATGAATAAGGTGGGTGATCAAGATGGGTGTTGCCATTTTTTGGTCAAAAATAGGATGTAACTATAAAATAATGAGACTGATTTTTTGAGTGATTGAGTTACGTGTGTGTGTGTTGTCTCATGTACCCTGGTTCTTAAGACAGTTCCAAAGAGAAAGTTCGCAAATATTTTGAGCAGTGAAAGTATCGCTGGAGTTAAGTATGTCATCTCCGGATAAGGACATTGATGGAGAATTTGCATTTGAGTAAAGGATTTCTGGTATGTTTTTCTAAAGTTCAGCCTCATTGATTTATAGTCACATCTTGTCCAATTTTCAGTTGGAAATACACATTTTTACCCCTCCATATAATTTCAGTCATGATAGACTATTATTACTCCTAGGAAACGATGCAAAATCATGGCTTTGAAATATATATATATATTTTTTTTTTGTCTTTATGCTTTTCTGAAATCAGATCAACTCAGTTCTTATATACCCAGATGAATTCTTGAAGATAATTTGATTTTCACTCATGTATGGAAATTTTTAGAAATGAGCATGAGCTGGTAGAAAACAACAAAACTGGCCTAGCTAGCCATGTGATCGATCCTGGGCAAGGTTCTACCTGGCTGAGTTTTAATTTCCTCATCTTTAAAAGGAAGAGATTAGAGTGAATGGTTTCTAATACCCCTCTCATTACTAAATGTTGGGGATGTCGACTCTGATGCATGTATATTAGCACAAAGTAGCTTGCCCTAGTCATACTCTTCACCCAGGCTATGGGTTATTTAGCCCGTTGTCAAAGACCAGCATCCACCCCCACCCCTCCCCTTCCTGCAGCTACTGGACATTCTATATATTTTAAGCATTAATTCTGTAACATAGGGCAGTTAGTTTCTATTTTCCAAATTCCAAGGTTTTAATTCTTCCATGACAAGTAAATTCTATGTGACCTTGAGGACATTGCTTGTATTCCTGACCCTACTGTTTGTCATGTGTAAAATAATGATAATGCTTACTTTGTATGGTCACTGTAAAAGTTAAATCATAATGTATATAAAGTGCTTAGTAATGCCTCGTATTTATCATGCACTCACTAAATGGTAGTGATTTCAATCACAAATACATATTCTGGCCTAAAAGTTTCTTGGAACATTTAGAATACATTGTGTAGGTTGTATAACAGTTTAGCATGGGCAAGTTTTGAAATTCCTAAAACTCTCTTTCAGGGAAAAAATACAGTTTCAAACCTTTTTTTCCAAATTAACTCTTAGTCTAGGTCATATTTGGTTGCTACTAAGAAAAAATTAGTGGAAAACAGGCATCCACAGAAACTTTTGTGATACAATGGATTCAGAGTTGTCTATAAACTCTTATCAAACTGTAGAAATTTGTGCTGAAGGTAATTTCATCAGCCCACAATGGGGAGCACGACGGGTTTATGTTCTGGTCAACAGCCTTGCCTTGTTCGCGTTTCTAGGACAATATTACCCATACATTTTCATCTACCTCATTTATAGATAAAAGCATATTGGGAAGCAAGTGTTGAAGGCATCAGAGAGGGCTGAGATCTGTAGATAAAGTACTTAAATCTTAGTAATTATCTTAGTTATTAAAGATAGATTTACTCGGTATCATTCCATAGCAGGTTATAACTGATTTGGAAAATAAATACTCCGAAATGCATTTCCATTCTGGTTTCTAATGTGATTGTCAGTGTTTTCCCTTCCTTCAAATTGGCTTTTAGTCACAGAGGTGTTGTAAGTGCTAAATGGATTTGTTTAGTAGTCAGATAATGTCACAGTCACACCCTTCAAAAGCAATTTGTCATAAATGATTTTTTAGAGGTGGTTTTTATTAGGAGTTCTGCTTTGCCAAGCAATGTAATTAGTAAGCTTGTCAAGGCATGGTGCAGGCACCATTAATATAATGCAGAATCCAGCAATGACTTTTAGACGTTTTAACTGGGTAAATATAATAAGATTAGATCATTTTCCCATATTTCATATCTGTTATACGTGTGCTTATCTTAAAGATTACTGAAATGAACAGAACTGAAGTCATACTGACTGTGTGTATGTATGTTTTGTTTTGTTTTTAATATTAACACAAATTCCATTGTCCCTCAGAATGATACCTCCTACGAGCAAAACCTTTCTTGTCAATAACCTGGCTGCTGGAACTATGTATGACTTGTGTGTCTTGGCAATATACGATGATGGCATCACTTCCCTCACTGCCACAAGAGTCGTGGGTTGCATCCAGTTTACTACGGAACAGGATTATGTGCGATGCCATTTCATGCAGTCTCAGTTTTTGGGAGGCACCATGATTATTATTATTGGTGGAATAATTGTAGCATCCGTACTGGTTTTCATCATCATTCTAATGATCCGGTATAAGGTTTGTAACAATAATGGGCAACACAAGGTCACCAAGGTCAGCAATGTCTACTCTCAAACTAATGGGGCTCAAATGCAAGGCTGCAGTGTGACGCTGCCCCAGTCCGTGTCCAAACAAGCTGTGGGACGTGAAGAGAGTGTGCAGTGTTGTAAAGCCGCCAATGACAGTGTTATACAATCTGCAGAAACGTGCGCGAGTCAGGACTCCTCTACCACTACCTCTGCTTTGCCTCCTACCTGGACTTCAAGCACTTCTGTGTCCCAAAAGCAGAAAAGAAAGACTGGCACAAAGCCAAGCACCGAACCACAGAGTGAAGCTGTCACAACTGTGGAGTCCCAAAACACGAACAGGAACAACTCGACTGCATTGCAGTTAGCTAGTCGACCTCCTGATTCTCTCACAGAGGGGCCGGCGTCCAAAAGAGCACATTCAAAGCCAAGTAAGTTTCTCACTTTGCCTGCTGAGAGAGCCCGAGCGAGGCACAGGTCCTCCCTGAACGGAGAATTAAAGGAATGCTCTTGTTCCATTCACTCACCGAACCCATGTGGACTGTTGTCTAAAAGAAGTGTGTCTATGAATGTGATGTTAATTCAGTCCAACAGTTCTCATGGCCCTAGTGGAAAAGCGACTCTTTCAAATTCTGAGTGGATAATGGAAAGCACTGTGTAATTTATTCTTTCTTTTCAGTGAAAAAATCATTTTGAGAACTCACATAGGAAATTGGGGTTTGGAATTCCAGTCTTGTCTCTCTGAGACCTGGCTAATAGAGTCAAGGTGTATAAACCTTCTAGGGTATAGTTACCATATGTATATATATATAGAGAGAGAGAGGGTGTATATATATACACATATATATGTAACACATATAACATGGTTTAAGAAAAAAAGCATGACATAGCAGCAGTGCCTTCCCCTATTCTAAAACTGGCTTCTGGGGTCTGCAATAGCAGATCACAAAATGAAAGTTGTCATAGGAAAAAAAAGTCTTGCATATTTCCTCCAGTCTTACAAAGGACCACCTATGGAGGATTGGTATTTTTCGATGAGAAGATTGTATATTTTCTTTCAATCACAATGTTTTTTGTTTTTAGACAAATATTGTGGAGAACAACTCTGTGTTATGTTATTTAAAATAAAATACTCAATAAGTATACCCAACGGAGTTAAAGAAAGTACCCTTCTAAACAATATTCTTGATTCAGATGCCTTAATGATTCTATGATATTTCTCATCTATGACACAGCTTTTTCCATGGGAAGCAGAAGAAAATACAATGGATTTTACATTTATCAAAAAATCCAATTCAGTTTTAAGTCACACACCACAATTTCATATGCACATACCTGGGCATATGAAGATGTTTTCATTCATTCAATATACATTTGCTGAATGAATGTTTTATTTTTTTCATTTTTTTATAAGGAAGATTGGCATTAAGCTAACTTCTGTTGCCGATCTTCTCTTTTTGCTTGAGGAAGATTGTTGATGAACTAACATCTGTGCCAATCGTCCTCTATTTTATGTAGGATGCCACCACAGTGTGGCTTGATGAGTGGTGCTAGGTCCACGCCCCGGATCAAACTTGTAAAGCGGACCTCCAAAGCAGAGCACACGATCTTAACCACTGCACCACCAGGCCAGCCTCGAGTTTTGTGTTTTTATTACTGCAAGTTAAAAAGGGGGACAAAAAAGTCCTTTATCAAAAAGATGTTTATTTTCATCATCAAGTAAAATAAAAAACTTTTGATGGAGTTCTCATTACATTTATAAGCAATATAAAGTCATCGCTCATTAATCAAGTAGTGGTTTCCTTTTTCCCCTCTGCACTGCGATTCTGAATTTGACTATTTCTCTTAGAGCAAATGCATTTATTGTTTGAACCAAAACCGGTGATGAAATTTAATTACAAATGCAGCTTTGTGATAATACGTCATTAAAAGAAAGATTTTTAAATTTAGTCAGACAACAATATTGCTCCTTGATAATAAGCCCTTCTTGGACATTCACTGAGATGCAGGTCTGTAGATCAGTGTTCCTATGTACTCACTGAAAACCTTACAGCACGATGTGCTAACTTGATGATGTCTTATTCCAGATCGGTAAACGGAAGTTAGCTTTAAGGCTTTTGGTGGGATTTTTGTTTGTTTGGTTGGATTTTTTTAAAATAATGCTCATGTGGGAACTTTGCACAAAAAATTTTAGCCATAATATAATAAGGTATGTACTTTATTTATATAAAATGCTCCCTGGGAGTAAGTTAAGTACACAGTAAAAGTTTATTAACTCTTTCAGATCACTGGAAACGCCATTTAAAACACAAATGAGGAATGTCAATCCTTAGTTTAATTTCCTCCTGCTGGAGGCATATATAAAAATTGCAGTTAATTTTAACTTGACCGAGCACATCTTATCTTCCATGATTTATCGTGATGACATTCAGAATCAGGTAAGATGAAAGCAAGTAGAGATCACTTTCTGTGCCTGTCTGGAAGAAAATGGTCTGATGGACTCTCATGCCCTTGGGTGTTTCCTAAATGCTGAGTCCACCCTGCGTCCCTTTCTGGAATTTGTCTTCCAGGCTGCTACAATCTCATCAGCCTTCAGGGGTCAAGACTGTAGCTCTTGGGAGGAATAATGAGATCACACGTGTGGTAGTAGTTTGTAAAATCAAAAGCATCACTCAAAGCGAAGTGGATTTTCAACATTGTATCTGTCATAATGCTCTGACGCCAACTAAAGATTCTTAACTAACGTCATTACTTAGTTCTTCACGAGGTGCCGATTGACAAAAACATATTACTTTCCCCCTTCCTAGTTTTCACCTCCATAGTATTGAAAAGTCCTGAATATATAGTAAAAGCTTTCAAGACTTAAACGAATCCCCAGAGAAGGAATCTGGGCTTCTGAAGGTTGTGATCAAGGGGACTCTGGAACCACACAGCATAGGCCGCAGCTTAGCAGGTCTACTCCGAGCTACTGCTTGGCTTACTGTCTATCTTTCAGTTGCCTGTATTTTTTAAAATCAATTCTCTGCTTATGTGTCTAATGAAGCTTTACTTAAAGATCTTTGATTTCTCATAAACATTTAGAACTCTATAATATCTAATCATGTGAAATGTATTCTGTTTGACTAAAGCCATCGAAACCATTTAAATTTTTATTACATTTACAAGACTATTTTCAGGATGAATTAACCAAATCCTTGAACATTTGTTCTTAGAAGTGATAAGAAGGGCTGTGTGCTTGTTTTTCAAAAACTTTGTATTTTGAGAGATCAACATAAGATTGGCCTTTTCAAATGTTTTTTTGGTTTTTTTTTTAAAGTATATGAAAAAACTTTTGCTCAGGGCTGTTTTGGTGTGCAGTGACTGAAAAATAAATCTGTGGGACGGTTCCAGGTGCTTAAAAGTAACTGGAATACTGTCTGAAACACAATAGTTCTTCAGATGAATGAAGAAGTGAATGGATAGATAAATAAATGAACGGGTAAATAAATAAATGAATGAATGGGGCCAGGGAGGAAGGTCCAGTAATACGAGCTTTGATTCATTAGCACGATAGACATTTGTGGTCCAGACATTATATTGCTACAAGCAAGAAATTCTCTGTCTCTTTCTAGTTTTCTTCCTGTCATTTCTTGCATTCCTCGCTGAACCAGCAGTATGTATATACATATATATATATATATGTATATGTGTGATCCAAAGCACATGGTTTGCTGATTGTCATTGCTGACTATGTATGGGTTATATATATGGTTTTTGATGCCTTATTCTTAATTACTTTTCTTTCATTTTAGCCATTTTGCACTATGGTTTCAGCTTGTTCAAGATGAAAACAAACTAAGAAACAATGTATTTCCAGATCTTTACTCCAAACTTTTTTTTCTTACTTATATGTGTTCCTGTGTTGTTTCCTGTTTCTTTTGGATAATTGTCCCCAAATTTGAAAATGTCAAACTACTATTAAAGTAGGTTTTTTTTTTAATATATGTAATATCTGAATGTCATAAGGGGATAATGAAGCTCCCTCTAAATCCTAAGAGGAAACAAAGTTTGGTTTGATGAATATTATTTATTTTTAGCCTACAAATAGATTAATACAGAGGAACATTAAATGCAATAATTTAAATTTGATACCATAACACTCTCACTATGACCAATTTATTTCCTATATTTTTCCCAAGTAGTAAATGTAGTTAGTTAAGCTGACGTCACAGTAAGCTATTTATGCTTTCAGACAGTTGATTTTAGCTGCTTTGAAGATATATTTTATTTTGAAAAATAGGTTTTTGAACTATTAAAAGGCATCTATAAACATAAAAAGGCTGCTATCTCAATGATACATACGTTCTCCACAAGAATTTAAGTAATTTTTAAAAAATTAAATGTATTCCGCTTGTCTATAGGGATTGCTTTTTATCATTTTTTATGAAGTATTTTCTACTTCACTTTAAAGCATTCGGAATTCTTAAATTCCAGACTAAATTTTAACTATTTTATTTGTTTGTATTTCTCAAAGGAAACTAAATATTTCATTTATAAAGTTAATAAACTTAGTAGAGCCATTATCACCAATTTTACATCCATTGCCTTTTAGTATTTTCCCCTCTGTCTATTCACAATAGTAAACTTAAAAACAATCGTTAAAATGCCAACAGTTTAAAAAATTCCGAATACGTAAAACATCTTATTGTACATAGAATTGTGAAGGTAAACGGAGCGTTATTTCAAAGAAGCCTGCAGATAGGAGCCCTTGTCTTCTTGGTGTGGCGAAATTCCAGTCCCATTTTATAATGCTGAGAAAGCAGTGCTCATTTATGTACCACAGAATGAAGACTCTCTACTCTCTACTCCCTGCTCAGCCTTCCCTTGGTCTCAGGAAGAGTCCAGTCTTTCTCCTTCATCAGTATCTGTGGATGCTTCCGTGTGTGAGTGGTGTGAAGGGTTCTGGGGAAAGGACTTCAGCACAGAGGTGGATTGGATGGGAAAGGATATTTTTCTCATCATCCTAGGTTGAGGATGATGATGATGATGATAACTTATCTTATTATGTTTGGAAGTTAAATGTTAGTTGAGTTAAATTTATGGATAAGGAATCTCTCATTTTTAAAATGTCGTAGAGAAAATAGCCAAAATTAATGACACAATTTTGTAATAGCTTCATAGCTCTGTCTTTCTGATTACTCAGTCCTTTCCCTCTTGTGCTAGATAATGAATACGTGCTGGGATTACAAATGCAGTTGGTTTTTGTCAGGTTTGGTTTGTCCCTTTGTTTATTTGTTTTGCAGCAGAGCCAATCCTTCTTGTAGCAGTACAGAAGATCGCTTAATGTAGAAAGAATGGTAAACATAAACTGTGATTGAGTCAGCCTAAAATCGTGGTGTTATCTGATGTGGGACATAGAGAGGAAGAGTTTGTAACTGGGAGTATATTTAAGTATGAAATTACCTCATTTAGGTAATATTAGTGCATTTGCAGTTTTATCAAATATTACAAATAGTCAGTATAAAAAATAATTAGGGTACCATTGTCTTCTGATTTTGGTCAGCTATTTCAAAGTCAAAATTTAGTATCTAAAGTTACCATTGAATAAAATACATATGCTGCATATATTTATATATCTATTTATGTAGATAGAGATATATGTAACATAGAGATATACTAATATATGTACTTATAAAATTTATCATTTAAAATCATAATTTTGTGTCCTGAAGCATGGATTGTAATTACTGTAACAAAATCACATTTAAATGGACTGGCTATAAGAGAACTTCTCCCAGAACAACTGTACAAACTATGTTTATTTATCAGATTCCAGTGGAATATAAAGTCTCAAGTACAAATTTAATTTTCTGAACTTCCTAGTGATAACCTTCTCTACAATATTCATCCATCCTTTTCAAAGAGGTGACTGTTATGTTCATGAATTTTAAAAACAAATATTTTCCGATACATTCAGGGGAAAGCTGTGAAGTCCCTTTCATTTTGTGTTTGGAAATGGAGGCACATTTAATCTTGCCTGAAACATGAGCTGGATGAATAGTGTGATTCTGCTCCAGAATATATCCAATAAATTAGTGCTCTAGGGGCTTGTGAAATATACTATGTTGGCTCTACCATAATGTAATTTCCTGATCATTTTCTTCTGTGTAATGTGAACATGTCTTATGACTGCTTTCATGTAAAACCTAATCTCCAGAGGCCATTGTAAATTTATATGAATATTTGTGCTAGAGGTTTTATAAAAAAGAATTCTGTACTATTCTCGTCACACTCACCTGTGACCCCTGAGAACAACTTTTTCCTGAGACACCTAATTTTTCCTTATCCTTGTGTCACTTGTTAATGACTAGAAGTATTTGCTTACAAAGAGGACATTTTGGAAAGAAATAGAATGTGTGCTATGCAAGGCTATGGAATGATATTAAACATTTGCAGCCAATTGGAACATATGTATGGACTTTTAAAGGCAGAATATTTGCGTTTAGAACATTACTGTTTTATATAAGGATAAATGGGTACTCAGTAAAACATGCTATTATTTGGGGGGGTTACTGCATAATAGTTTATATTTAAATGATCATTTTATGCTGTGCATGGTAATATGGTGAAATGACATTTCCTGCTCTGGATTTTTTTTTTTCTTGATGCATCTTTCCATATTAACCATATGCAACTCTGTAGTAGAAATGTTAATTTTGCAAAGGGAAAATGAATAGAAGCCTAATTCTCATACTGAACTTTGGCCAGAAAAGCACATTCCATATTGATAATTATTTATTGTAATAACTAGAAAAATATTTTTAAAAATTCTACCTTTATAGTATAATATGTCAGGAAGTAGCCATAGAGAACTACAAATTATTATAAAAGTCAGTTGCAATTAACCCAAGAACTGGTAAGTTCAAAGAAAAGTCTAGATAAATCTTTGTTAAGAGAAATCTTATCAAGATTTCAGTGAGAAATGTTTTCAGGTCTGTTTCTTAAAAAAAGAATTGTTCATGACACTACACATTTTATTCCCAGATGCTTTGCCTGACTAATGTTGACCAGATTGTCCAGGAAACACAGGTGAGATCCTTGTTACCTGTCGCATTCTTCAGCACTTAAGTGGGCATAGTCTTTTATAAATGAATTTTTAATTTTTGTTTTACTAGCTTATTTGGCTTGTGGAAATTTTCCGTTAAAACTTGCTCAATGGTAAAGACTGGAGTTCGGTTTGGCTAAGTGAATTTCTAGTTCCCAAGTTTAGACATATTTCTGGTTGTGACATTTCCAATTCATACAGTAAGAGGAATGGGAATGTGGTTGTGACTGTGGAGTCCCTCTTGGAGTCATGCCTGATATCATGTGCATTTTTACAAATACTCCCCAATGTGAAGACTGTAGCTTGATAAGAATGTCCTCATCCTTGACCTCCACATCCTCATAGGAGCAAAGGTGATCCATTTTGCCTTGCTGAAAGTGGATGAACAGGACTGTCTCACTGTTATCTAAAATGAATGAACCCACTATAAAATGTAGCAAAAGACTACACATGAAATATTCATGGTATTCCTTTTGTCAGCAACCAATTACTCTTCTTGGTTGTGGGGTTTGTTTGGTTTTTTTTTTTTGAAGTTTCAAATGAGTATTTGATTCCTGCACTTTAATTGGATCAGAAAGTGTGTTTCCAGAGCAGAATAGCACTTTAGCAATCTGTTCAAACAGCTGGAAGCATCAACCATTTGCTTAAGGTTTAGCACAGAAAAATTATTCTGCTCTTAAAAGTTCTAAAAACGGCCACTGATTTATTTGTTGGTAGTAAAAATAGGGTCTTGTTTATTTTAAATTTCATATTTAAAAGATAACAATAATTGGGACAATCATTCAGGGTTTTCCCTAATGAATTTCATTCTGAATCAAAGAAAATGCTTTTCATGCATCATTTCTTTACCAAATTTAGGATCCCTTTCCTGTGTTGCAAAAATTGCACAGATGCCTCACTGGAAACAATCAATAGCACAGTGTCGGGCACACACTTTGTCTTCTGTGTTGTGTACTGAACTGACCTACCTGAAGGTGCATTGTCCCACCATCACCCTCTACTTCTCTTTCTGAATCTTAACTTCTCTCTCTCTTTCTCTTCCTCCCTTCCTCTCCGTCTTCCTTCTTCCCTAACCTCCCTCGCAGTTGTTGACTTTAAAAAGTTCATTTATCATGTAACTTTGGACACCTAGCTGTTCGGAAAGTTAGGATATCTTTAGAAAGGGATAAAGAAGGACATGGTTAATCTCTCAGAAGCACGATCCACAATGGTGCTAAATGTTATATCAAGCTCTGGAAGCAGGAGAGTCGATCTGAGTCATTTTTCAATTACCAGTTAAAGTAATTTCCCAAATATTCACATTTCATGGGACATGTTACATATTATAGTGTTTATTTTTTACTTAACCACATTGTAGAAGTCAAATTTAGAGAAAAGTCATCTCCTGGGAGTTTGTGTACTACAGGAGATGGCACAGGGTTTGCCAATGTGATGAGTAAGTCAGTTTTCTGATAATGACTTTCTTTGTCTTAAAATAAGTCGTATTAATTATAGAAGGTTTGGAAAACACAGCTAAAAGTAAAAGTAAGTATAAATCTGTTATAATCCACCACTTAGGCACAAATACTAACAATCTGGTGCATAACCTTTCAGTGACTTGTCATTTCTATATGTAGTAAATTCATGTGCATATATGTGTGTTGTGTATTAGATTTACAGAATGAATATATACATGCGGAATGTCACCTTTTTAAAAACTTTATGCTTTTTTCTTTAGTTCCCTTTCTGAAACAGATGACTATGTCATAATGTCATAGAAATGTCCTTCCATGCTTTGGCTAATTTTTCTTTCTTTCTACAAGCATTACAAGAAAAATAAATCCACGAGCAAAGAATAATTTTATCAAAATTTAGTGGCAATGCATCATTCACACATTAGCCAACTCCTTGCTACGTTTCTAGGATGAGATTTAAGTCACCCTATGACCTCAGGGTACCTGTTCTTGGTACTTGGTAAACGCTTTCTGCTCTAGCAGGCCTATCCTTCGAACTGCGGTCAGCACAACCAAACAGGGAGGCCCCTTTGGAGAGATTGTGACCTGCGTGCTCTTGGACTGCTCGCGGCCTTCCACACCACCAGCAGTCCTTCGCCGCGTGTGAAGGCCGTGAGGTAGAGCGCCGGAAGAGATTCCTCCTGCTCACAGCTTCTCAGCTCTTTTTAGGGGAGGATATAAAATTTTATTTTACATTTATATTTCCTGCAGGAAGGTAACATATGGCTATTCCTACCCAGAGGAAAAATATATTTTCCAACAATTTGGATATTGCCCGATGCATTACACTTAAATTAAAATGCTCCCTGTGTATATAGACAGTAAAAGTAAGCAAGAAAACTTACCACACATTTCTTTTTTTAATATATCAAAAATGTTTCCAAGGCATGATATTAAATTGATTATCCCTCAGTCCCTGATATACCTTCTAATAGGAAGGTACAGAGAAGGCAGAAGGGCTCGTCCGATCAGCGGCTCAGGTGTTCTTCATACTGAGGTGGCTGCTAAGACGCGTTTTTTTTTTTTTTCCTAAGGGTAAAGAGTTAATACGTTAATTTTATTTCCATTAGACAAAATATGCCCTATGCCAATTTTCTTCCCTAAGACCCTTCCTGCGTACGTATAGAAATAGAGCGAGCCGAAAATATTTAATCTATCACATACAATCCTTCTATAATAAAATCATTAGATTCTAGTCACACTAAGATGAATTGAGAGCAAAGGGGAGAGGAATCATTGATAAACTTGGTGATAACTATTCTGCACGTAAAATTTACATGTAAATTAACCTTATGTTTGAAAAGATTTTTATGCGTAAAGTGAACCCAGTAAAACAATGGATAGGCCATGTTCGGCAGTTAAAATAGAACAGTTGACTAGGTTGCATTTATACTGAAAATGCCTTAAGTAAAATTTCTTAAAAGGTATTTGTTGTCTTCAGACCAAGAAAATTTGTATACATTTTGTATGTGTACAAGTATGCACAAAAACTACCACTTATTCCATGATTGCTTGCACCAGCCTTTAAGATAATTGCTTCCTGATTTTAATAAATTTGACTTCTGATTATTCTGTGTTTAGTATCAATCAAGTTATTTTAAAAATGTAAACTTTGTCATAAAATCTCTGCTGCAAATGCAATAATCATGAAAGGAGTCCAGTTCTTTTAGAGAAACTATTAATATATAAGTGAATAAAAAATTAGTAATATTGATTATAAATGAACAGCAATATTTAAATTATGGGAAAATACAGGATTAGGAAAATATATGAAATAAGAGGTAAACAGCAAAGCAAATGTGTGTATATAATCCAGATATCTTTCCAGTGTTTTGTCCAAGCAAGAATGACCAATAAAAATATTTGGTTCTCCAGTGTTTTTTTTCTATGATATGCCCTTCAAGTGAATTTTTAAAAAATAAGAGTGATAGAATAGGCACATATGTAGAAAACATTTAGCTATTTTTGTAATAATTAAAGCACACTTTTTGACATTTATTTGAACATTACAGAAAATAAGAAAAAAAGTAGAACCCTAGCATTAGCAATGACCCTTAGAAATCATTTCCTTCTGTTTTAGATATCCTAACTGTACAAGATAAAAATCTTTCAAAGTTCTTCATTCCATTCAGAGTAAGGGCATTAACAGCATTTTCCCACAATCCATTCAGTGTCAGGACATTTCTTCTTCTCTTACTGTCGAGATAAAGCTTTCCTCTTTTCTTTGTGGTAGGGTTAATAAGGCTGTCTGTCCACAGGGCTTTGCATGATACCCTTTCACTGTTAAATGAGGACAGTTACCAAAACATACTGAACTTACCTCAAATTCATTATTTTCAGTTCTTGTAATATTTTAGTATAATTATTATAGTTTATCTTTTTTTCTGTGTGATGCCCTTGTAATTCTGTGTTCCATATTTAGATCTTTATGGAATAATTGTATGAGTTTGTCTATTGATAAGTAAAGTAAAAAAATGTTACTTTGAACATCCTACATGCATGTTTTGTTTTTGCTTTTGAGGAAGATTAGCCCTGAGCTAACATCTGCTGCCTATCCTCTTCTTTTTTTTGCTGAGAAAGACTGGCTCTGAGCTAATATCCATGCCCATCTTGCTCTACTTTATATGTGGGACGCCCAACACAGCATGGTGTGTCAAGCAGTGCCATGCTGCACCCAGGATCCGAACTGGCAAACCCCGGGCCGCCAAAGCAGATGTGCGCACTTAACCCCTGCGCCACCGGGCAGGCCCACTACATGCATGTTTGTATTCGGCTTCATATTGTGTCATCATTTCCATAATGGTAGTAGCCTCAGGGCAGGCGAATTCATGCTATAGTTCCCAAAACTAATTGCTATTTCCTAATCTTCAAAATTAACAGCTTTTATATAAACCATAACTCCACAGCTTGTTAATAATGTTATTATGTAATGTGAAATTGAATAAAAAGCTCTTTAAGATATTTCAACTTATAGAATCTTTAACTTGATATTTAAATAGTTTGTTATTCTGGAAGGATTTATTATTTCCAAAGTTAAGCTAGTTATAATCTCCACTATATTTTTCTTCTAAGTATATTTAGTCTTGTCTATATTAGTACTTCCTGAAACTTGAACTTCAATATAATACAATTACATCTTTTTTCTTTCAAAGGGCATACATTATTGAAAATACAAAAAGAAATTAAAAACTTGTTGCTATCCAATTTCACCAAAATAAGCTAAGGCCTAAACCGAACAGATATATCCCACAATAATTAAAGTGATTTTGAAATGTCTTTCTTAGAATATTCCAGGTAAAGTATGACAGTGACATCTATTTTTCAGTAGTTTCCAAGGTAGTTGTTTTCTACAAATAGGATACACATCTATCAACTACTAACAATCTTCAAACGTTGTATAAATCCCTTGTTCAGTAATCCTCAAAAATTATTGTTTGTGCCAAAAAGAACTTCACTTACTCAGATTATCAAGTACTTTGAAATATTTTCTTAAATACAATATCTCTACAGTATTTTGCCTACTTTTATGACATAAAGTTATCCAAATCTGTTCTGCATCAGCATTTTGGTGTAGAATATTCAGCAGTTAAGGGAGAATCTATATTTCCTGACTCATTTGTGCCATGCATTTTATAAGCCCCAGCTTTTAAACATGTAGTTGTTTTTGAATGGAAAGGAGAGAAGTTACTTTTATTTCATATTTATAAAATTGTGTACTTCTCAAAAATTATTTTTCATCTTTGTCAAGGATAGACTTTATAGATATATCTTAAATCCATGAATACTGAGAACCCATATTAGAGGAAAAACATTTTCACAGCTTGATAATTAAATACTTTTTAAATGGCTTTTTTATAATTTTCTTTCAAAATCATGTTAACTATGGAATGCCCTTGTGAGTTATTGTCAGTTTCCATATTTATTTCATTTGTTCTGTGGATGAAGAACTAGTTAATGAAGACGAGCCATAGTCTTCACTATCATTATATTTATAATTAAATTTCATAAGATTTTAAGATGATACAAAACTCCCAAGAGAAGATATAAAAAAGTAGCAATCACTTAGATTTTAGATGTGATGAACAAATTTGATCTAATATGTTCATATTTTGAAAATCAGTATGAATATTTGTTAAAACTGAAATGGTATGTATTAATAAATAAAATCATTTTTTTTCTCTTAACTTGAGAATGTAAACATGGAAACCAAAGCAGGGGAGAGTGCCATTCTACAATTTGGCTTTGACTTGCATAACTATTTAGGCTTATTACACTTAGATTCCTTTTTAAAATGAAATTCTTTTATATGTTCACCAATTTAGAAGCACCAAGCAACATTTGAAGAGCTGATGTGCACATCTAGAAAGTTTTCAGCAGTGTATCTTATATTTTATAGCAATAACCTCCTGCCTGGCTGCTTATAGTTCAGTAACTTCTAGATTGCTAGCACAATGATCTTATTAGCTTTGTGTTTTTTTCTTTTTTTCCTTTTTTTTCTTTTCCTTTCATTTCAGAGGCTGGAGTTAATCTGAAGAGCATCACTTCTCTCCCTCCTGAAAAAAGTTGCCACTGATATTTTTACTGGATAAAATTCAAAAATGTTTCAATTCACAAGGCTAATTGTTGAACTGGTATCCTAGAAGAAACTGTCCACAGGAGCCGAAGCAGAAGTCTCTGATGCTGGTGGAACAGGCTCCGACAGGCCATGGTTCATCCCCTTTTAAAACCAAATTTTTTTTCTTCCGGCATACAAGTATTTTTTTTAAAGAAGGAAAGAAAAAAGCCTACATTGGCATTGAGTTCTGTATCAATCCATGTTACCTTGCCACCCATGATTTAAGACTGTAGAATCTTGAATTATCTATATCACTTTAACAAATAAATGTTTTACTATGACAGAATTTGCACATTGCCTGGTTTGTGGAAATATCAATTGCTTCCAGTATGAATGGTGAAATGATGACTCTAAGAACTAATCATATTTTTTACGTTTATGTAGTACAAAACCTTTAGGAGATCACAATTTGCTTTATAATATGGGAGCAGTTTCTTCCATGACTGAAGTGCACCCACTTCTGGGGGAGACAGCACAGCTGTTTTTTAAACAGCTTTACAGCAATTCTATGCTTCAGTGTAAGTAGAAATCGATGAGGGATCTCTTCTCGTAGCGGAACGTCAGAAAGTACCAAGGTAGGCGTGTTGTGATTAATCCAAATTGATTCAATGCTTTTCTGAAGGGCCAGAGCAAAGAGGTGTTAATAATTGTAGGCCTTATGTTTCATTTCAAGTGCCCAATTCTCCAATTTTGCACAATTCCAAGGCAAATAAAGAAGAAAATACATCTGCTTTAACTCAAGCATAAATAGGAATAATATATCTTTGGTGGCTAATAGATGTTAATAGAGTCATATGTAAGAAGTTTCCAAGCCTGACATTTAAGAGCTGGTCCTGGTTCAAAGTCTAGAGCTGAACTAATGTAGCCAGTTACCCGCTCTACTCTTCCATATTCTCACAGGAGAAATATTATCAGAAAATTTGAACATGCATGTAAGCTTATCACTGTACTTGGTGTAAGCAGAACGTTCAATTAAAAATATTATTAGTAACATTGTTATTGGCCATTGAATTCAGATTCTCCAAAACATTAGAGATTTTATTTCTGTTCCTTGACAATTCTAGTAGTTATAAATCATTAAAAGCAATATGTGGCTTAAAATTTTTAAAAATTAGTTAAAACTGAATAAGCCAGAAAACTGTTTGTCTTTCAAGAAATTTGGGTTAATCTGGTAACCATCCCACATCTCTCAGACTCTTGTAAATGTCCAGCCATCCGAAGAGAGGTTACAGAACGCCAGCCATTGGATGGTGCTTGGAATCTGTGCTCAGGCGCCTGACTACACAAGACAACAATTTAAACATGTGTGCATGCACACACATGCACACACACACACTCACTCCCAGACACACACAGTGAGTGACTGAAGCAGAAATAGCAGGTTTGAATTAAATGCTGTAGTTAACTTGTGACCTTGGGCAACAGACTTCATTCTCTGTTTCTTGGCAACTCGAAGGCCCTGTAGCACTCCTGTTTATGTGTGCATAAGTGGATATATGCATGGATAAATGTTTACGGTGTCAAAAAGGAGACAAATTGAACAATAAGCATTGCCTCTGGGAATCTGTTCTTCCTCTTGTGTACAACTTTTCTCCACAAACATAAAGTCTCAGGAACACAAACGGCTTCCCTGGATCTCAGTGCAGAGTTTAACCTTTGAAGGTTTCTCTTGGGAAAACCTGCTAGCTTTTCTTCAAGGACATTCTCCTGTTTATCCTTAAATTCCCTCCACCCCCTCCGACCTGCTTCTTGTTTTTCTTGATGACAACCTAGTCATCTCTTTAAAATATGCACGCTATTGTGTTCCAAGGAACACAATTTTTAGTCCTAATTTTAGTTGGAACTAAAATTGTACTTAATCACCTCAAGTCTTCACCCTGCATCCCCTACACGTAAATTGAAACTTACATTTATGCACACTTTCCAACAACAGTCACCAGGCACTCATAGTGTACATATTTTCTCTTATTGTTGAACTGTTGTTTGTGAGGAAGACTTGGGCACAGTCTCTGATTCTAGAAGAGTGGAATAATCAATTGTTTTTACGGGCAGATATTTACTCCTTATACTGTGAGATTAGGAGAACACAAATGTATACTCGTAACTAAATAGGATTAATGATCATTCACAAATAAAAGTTTTGAAAAAAGTGACAATATAACATTTTCAGGATCAGTGGGAGCAATTTCTTTTAGCTGAGTCTCTTATAACGTCATAGGGGTGATCTAATGGATGGTAAAAAGTCTCAACTGTAAGTTATTGGACATGCATTGGAAACCACTCCTATTTTTCCTATTACTCTACATTCTTGAATAATTTTGGAAGTCATGTAGCTGCTAAAATGTATATGTTCTAATAAGTATGAATATCTACTGTACAGTTTGGGACATATCTTACACAGGAAGTGTTATAAACCACATCAAACATATACACAAGAAAATGAAATAAAAGTGTTTTGAGTATAATATAGGTACAGCTTGTGAGGCATGAAAGTGGACTGAAAATTATAGTTAATATTTTGAAAATCTACAACTATGATTTTTGAAATCTGTAAGCAGTAGAACTGAAGATTAGTAATAAAGTACCATTACTGGTTGAAAGGAATAACTTACGCATGGAAAGAGAGCTCAAATAATTTTAATTTTCCACTTTATTTCTAACTTAGTAGCTATTTATTAGTTTGTATAAGTATTCGTTGTCTGTTAAATTACATCATAAGCCATTTCGTGTATATGTAATTTTTATGACACATTCTTCGTTTGTTTTGTCCAAAGTATATTTCTTCTTTTACTCTGCTTTCTATGTGTTAGGAACTTATTCCATTTTTGTTTCTTTCCTTTTCTTTTTTATTTCCAAAATTTGTTTATACTGACATCTCATAGATCTACTTGTCAAATGGGGTGTGTGTGTGTGTGTGTGTGTGTGTGTGTGTGTGTATCATGGCATGCGTAATTATTTAAAAATGCAAGTGATGCAGGATATAATATGTACAACCAAAGGAAAAGTCCCTAGTCCGTGATTGTTTTGATATACAAGTATAACATAAAGGGAAGTTATCTACACTAGATATTTTATTAAAAAGTTTTTTTATTATTGGAAATATATATAAGATTCGACATTTTAATTATTTTCAGTATATTATTCAATGGCATTAATTACATAGATAGTGTTGTGCAATCGTCATGACTGTATTTTAAAAGCTTTTTTCTCACCCCAAACGCAAAATCTGTACCCATTAAGCAATAGTACCTGTTCCCCCTACCTGTAGTCCCTGGTAAACTCTGATCAACTTTCTCCGTCTTTGACTTTGCCTATTCTAGATATTTCATAGAAGTGAGATCATACAATATTTGTCTTTTTGTGTCTGGCTCATTCCACTTATTAATGTTTCCAAGGTTCATCCATGTTGAAGGGTGTATCAGAACTTCATTTCTTTTTATGGCTGAATAGTAGACCATTGAATGTATATATAACACATTTTCTGTATCTATTCATCTTTTGATGGACACTTGTGTGGTTCACGCCTTTTGGGCGCTGTGAATAATGCTGCAGTGAACATTGGCATACAGGTAAACATTTGAGTTTCAGTTTCACTTCCTTTCGCTGTATACCTAGGAGTGGAGTTACTGGGTCATATGGTGAGTTTTACGCTGAGTTTTATGCTGAGTTTTTTACGGAACTACTAAACTGTTTTCCAGTATGGCTACACCATTTTACATTCACTCCAACAATGTGCAAGTGTCCATGGTTCCAATTTCTCCACATTTGTAGTTTTCAATTTTTTAATAGTCATCGTAGTAGGTGTGAATTATCTCATTGTGGCACTGATTTGCATTTTCCCGATCACTGATGATATTGAGTTTCTTTTCATGTACGTGTTGGCGATTTGTATATCTTCTTTGGAGAAATGTCAGCTCAAGTCCTTTGCTCATTTTTAAATTGGATGGTCTTTTGTTCTTGAGTTGAAGATGTTCTTTATATACTCTAGATATTAAACCTTTCTCAGATACATCATTTGCAAACCTTGTTTCCCATTCTGTGGGTTGTCTTTTCACTTTCTTGATATTATCCTTTAATGAACAAAAATGTTTAAATTTATAGAGTCTGATTATGTATTTTTTCTTTTGTGTCTGTGCTTTTGATCTAAGAATTCATTGCCCAATCCCAAGTCATCAAGATTTACCCTATGTATTTCTCTGAGAGTTTTATGTTTTTAGCTCTTGTATTTAAGTAATTGATCCATTTTGAGTAAATTATTATATGTGGTTTAAAGCAAGGCTCCAACTTTATTCCTTTAGATGTGAAAATCCAGTTATCCCAGCACCATCTGTTGAAAAACTATTCTTTCCCCATTGAATGGACTTGGCAGGCCTGTCAAAAATCAATTGACCATGGATGTATGGGTTTACTTCTAGACTCTACATTTTATTCTGTTTGTCTATATGTCTGTCTTTATGCCAATATTACAATGTTTTGATTATTGTAGCTTTGTAAGTTTTAAAACCAGCTGCATGAGTTATCCCAACTTTGTTCTTCTTTTTCAAGATGGTTTGGCTATTCTGGGCCCCTTGCAATTCCAAATGAACTTGAAGATTGGCTTTTCTATTTCCACCAAACAACTGTTGAAATTTTGATAGGGATTGCAATGAACCTGTAAATCACATTGGGTAGTCTTGACATATAAGTCTTTCAATCCATGAACATGGGATGATTTTCCATTTACTTCTGTCTCTTTAATTTCTTTCAACAATGTTTTGTAGTTTTCAGTGTGCAAGTCTTTTGCCTCCTTGGATAAATTTTTTCCTAGGTGTTTTATTCTTTTAGATGCTCTTGCAAATAGAATTGCTTTCTTAATTTCCTTTGTGGATTCTTCATTGCTGGTATTAAAAAAAAATTGATTTCTGGATATTAATCTTGCACCCTGCAACTTGGTTGAATTTGCTTATTAGCTCTAGTAATTTTCTTGTGAATTCTTTGAGATTTCTATATATAGAATCATGCCATGTGTAAATAGAGATGGTTTACTTCTTCCTATCCTATTTGGATACTTTTTATTTCCTTTCCTTATCTAAGTACTCTGGCTAGACATTCCAGTACAATATTGAATGGCAGTGGTGAAAATGGGCATCTTGGTCTTGTTTTTGATCTTAGAGGAAAGAGTTCAATCTTTCAAGATGAGTATGATATAGACTGGATTTTTTAGAACTGACCTTTATCATGTTGAGGAAGTTCTCTTTTCTTCCTTGTTTCCTGGTGTTTTTATCATTAAAGGGTGTTGTATTTTTTTCAAATAACTTTTGGTGTCAATTGAAATGATCTTGTGGTTTTTGGTGTGTGTGTGTGTGTGTGTGTGTGTTTAACTTCATTCTATTAATGTGGTATCTCACATTGATTGATTTTATCTTTAATCACCTTAGCATTCCTGGGATAAATCCCACATGATCATGGTGTATAATCCTTTTAATATGACGCGTTTATTTTGTTAGTATTCTGTTAAGGACTTTTGCATCTCTATACACAATACATATTGGTGTATAGTTTTATTTCCTTGTGATATCTTTATCAGGCTTTGGTATCAGGTAATGCTGGCCTCCTAGAATGAATTAGGAAGGATTTTATCCTTTTCTGTTTTTCAGAAGAGTTTGAGAAGAATTGGTATATATTCTTTTATAAATGTTTGGTAGAATTTGCTAGTGAAGCCATCTGGTCATGGAGTTTCTTTGTGGTGAGGTTTTGGATTATTGGTTCAATTTTTTTATTGTTATAGGTCTGTTGAGATTTTCTATTTCCCCTTGAGTCGGTTTAAGTAGTTTATGTTTCAACTAGACTAATCTAATTTATTGATGTAAAATTATTCCTAGTATTCTCCTATAATTCTTTTTGTTTCTGTAAGGTCAGTTCTATCCATTATTGAAAGTGGCTTATTGAAGTCTCTGAATACTGTTGTAGAACTGTTTATTTCTCTTTTTAATTCTGTCGATGTTTGCTTCATATATTTTTTACTGTTTGCTGGTGCATATAGGTTACAATTGTTATACTCTCTTGATGATGCTACTGGTTTCAGAATGTTTTTCAATATCACAAATCTGATTATTATAATTGTTAAGTGAATGAATTTATTTTGAGTTCACTAAGCTCATGGTAGATGTAAGCTTGTCACATCTATATCACTTGCTTCCAACCGAAACTGTCATTGGCTTCTCTTCTTACATTAGTTACTAACCCTGATCTTTCATTTCTGTCCTCCTAATTGAAATCAAGTTTTAAGGCCTAACGACTGTCACCCACCTGAGTCTTATCAATTCACCCATATGCCAGCCTCTCAGTCATTAACATATTACCAACCTCTTGGAGCCCAACGCGACAAACCAGCATTCCCAAACGCCACCTAATCAAATCATTAGCAAAGATTTTTTTCTCTCCATAGGTTAGTAAAGTGAGTCATAAACAACTCTCTATCTGCCCTTATGGTCTGAGTACTGACATAAAAATTAAGAGACCACTGTCGATGCAAATAATCCATAATCAATCTATAAATCAAAATTGGGGTGAATTTATTATGAGCCAGGTTTGAGGACTATAGTCTGGGGCCTTCCTTCCTCAAACAAGGAAGGGTGCCAAAGAAGTGGAGTGTAAAGAGTGGTTGTATACCATCTTGGAACAAAGAGTACACATCTCATATGGCAGGAATATCTCTTTTACTACTATCACAAGATGCTTATCTGGCACAGGATGTCAGTTTTCAGCAGGTCAGTGGTCACAGTGTGAGCACAGCAGATGGGTAATTAATCCTTCATTTCCAGGAAGAGATGCTTATCTGTAAAGAAATGCCAATATGGGGGGAGTTATATCCCTAGCTTTATGGGCATCATTCTTGTCTTTGGGACATAGTAAATGTTTAAAGCAGGTGTACAATGTATGCTCAACAGGTCACGTCAGACCCTTTTGGAAAAACAAGGTCAAGCCAAATTAGTTTTAAACCAAATGGCTTCCTCATATACTCCAATATATACTATTGCTTTTCATTTATTTATCACCACAAAAGAAATAAAACTATAATGCTTTCCAAAAGAATACATGATTTATCTATATGCATAAATCATTCACAACCTATAATAGCATAACATATGTGAATACATGTAAAAGTCAACAATAAATGCTCCATATTATTGTAGCACAAATGCAGGTCAATTGTGGTTCATGAAATCCCCTTGAAAGAGTTGTTTTATGTTGTTGTTGTTTCTTCATAAGGAAAAGGACCATCAGCGGTACCTATAAAGATAGGATATAACGTAATATTTCATGACCCCTAGGGAGAATGAGATGTACAAAGTTCTAGAATAGAAAACAATAAAGTGAGTCCAAATTATTTTTCCAACTTGAGTTAAGAAAATAAAATTGGCACATTAAGGGTCATAAGTTATTTAACAATTTAGATATAAAAATTTAATTAAGTGTGATTGGAAACTTTTTTAATTTCAACGAATGTCTGAGTAGAGTGGCTTATAAGATGTTCACAGGGAATCTCCCATCCCTAAAAGGCCTCTATTTTAATTCAAAGGGAAGATTTTAAAGTCTCTGACTCCCTTTATCAAATTTCGTCAATTCTGCAACTATTTGTTCAACTTTTAATTTGTCCTGGGTCTGGTACTATCCATTGGGGATAAAGAAATAAATGACTCAGTGGCCTCCCAAATGTTCATATTTAGGTGGTAGGTAAATGTGTAGACACCTTGTATTTGTTCATTTAAGCTGCTCTAACAAAATATCACTGCAGACTAGGTGGCTTATAAACAACAGAAATATATTGCTCACAGTTCGGAGCCTGGGAAGTCCAAGGTCAGGGCACCAACATGGTTGCATTCTGCTGAAGGCCCTCTTCCAGGTTCATAGCTGGTCCCTTGTAACTGTGTCCTCACGTTGTGGATGGGGCTAGGGATCTCTCTGGAGCTCCTTTTATAAGCCACTAATCCCATTCATGAGGGCTCCACCCTCATGATCTAAGCACCACCCAAAGGCCCACCACCTCTCAATATTATCATTTCGGGCATTAGGATTTCAGTAAATTAATTTGGGGAGGACACAAACATTAAGCCCATAGCACACATGTGTTTTCATGAGAACTGATAGTTTTAGGGATTTAGGACGACAACTGTGTGGGAGCAGAGTACAAATCAACCCAATGACTATCTGAACAAGAGAGATGAAAAAGAGCTCGTCACAATGGTGCCACTTAAGATGAGTAAGAAAATTTAATAATGTCCCTAAATCATAATTCCAATCATGGAATTATAAGCCTTAGTAGTCCCATTTTGCAACTACCCTCAGTATATTACCACATCAACTCAAACTACCTTCCCTAAGCCCTGAACTTCATGTCCCCTTGTGTTATATATAGAAATGTGTATCTTCCTCTCTAGATTTGAAGCTCCTTTCAGATCAGGTACCACATCCTGTTCAGTTTTGGATCTCCTACAATGCTTGGTATAGTGCTTTGAATGTACGTAACGTCATATATGTTTGTCATATAAATATATTGCAGTAGTACTATATACAGAAAGAACTGAGGAGTGGCAAATTTGGAGTCAGCTATGAGGATTTGGAAAAGTCTTCTGTGATGAGATTAGGGTAATTGCTAACAAATAGAAGCTGAAATAAGACGCAAAAAATACCAATAGAATTTGTATTTATTTATTAAATAAAGATTTATTTATTAAATAAAGATTTATTTATTAAATAAAGATTTATTTTTATTTAACATATTTCTTAGAATTATGTGCTTCTTAATCTTTTAGGTGATGGAGATAGAGAATAGTTGACCTTTGAACATCTGTGTGGTCATATCAAATCAGTCTACTAAGTATCAAAGGAAACTTTGTTCCTTGACTAAGAGAGCTCATTTTTATAGGAGTAAATAGATATATAAATAGCAAGTTCTGAAACAAGGCATAATATATGCACTATAAGCATAATAGATACACTATGAGAAACAAAAATAAATGATTATAAATGATTACATGTTTCTGAGCTTTTTATCTGATGGTATGGTGATTAACACAGACTGATGGAAAGGATGAGTGATGCAAAGTGTTATTTCCGTTTTAACATGTGTGATATTGTGATTTACAATAAGAAATATGCTGTATATTTGGTCTTCATCCCTGATTCTGGCACAGAGTTCCTAAAGTGCCTGGAATTTTCTAAGTGATGAGAGCATAAAGGCATCTTTTATTATGCCAATGAGGTGACTTTCGGCCAGCATCTAAGGATAGGGACTGGTTGCCTGGAGAACCAACCATGTGATTAGAGGTTTGGAACTTTCAATCCCATCCTCTCACCCCCAACCCCTACCCCAGGGGAGGGGAAAGGGGATGAAGGTTGACTCAACTGCCAATGCCAATGCCAATGATTTAATCAATCATCCCTCTGTAATGACGCCTCCTCAAAAACCCAAAAGGAATGGGTTTGGAGAGCTTCCAGGTTGGTGAACAAGTGACAACTGGGGACAGAGGCTCCCTCGGAGAGAGCCTTACCCATGCACCTTTTCATTTGGCTGTTCCACATGCCTTTAGAATAAACTAGTAATCTAGTGAGTAAATAGGTTTCCTGAGTTCTGTGAGCTGTTCAAGCAAATAATCAAACCCAAGGAGGTGGATGGTGGGAACCTCTGATCTATAGCTGCTTGGTCCAAAGTAAAAAGTAAAGGTAATACCTAGGCTTGGGATTGGTATCCTGAGTTCGAGGAGGTTGTTGGAACCTCCAATTTGTAGTCGGTTGGTCAGAAACACAGATGACAACCTGGACTTAAAACCTGCATCTAAAGTGGTGGTGGGAGGTAGTCTCGTAGGACCAAACTCTTAACCTGTGGAATCTGACACTATCTCCAGAAGATAAGCATCAGAATTGCGTTGAATTATAGGACACCCAGTTGGTGTCTGGAGAATTGATTGGTGGTGTGGGAGAAACCCTCTACTCACACACAACACACACATTGGAATTGGTGACCAGAAGCTATTTTAACATGTAAAATTTTGTTTGATAATGATAGCAATAAGAATTTGGAGCTTTGAGACTGGGGATATGTATATAACTATGTACTATGTAAAATAAAATTTAAACCACCATTCTTGGTGCATAGCCACCTTTCTCTTGCTCTTCTCTTGGAAAAGAAACTTATTCTCTCCTGAACTCATTGCAGTTTTCACACAATACTACCCTTTGTTATCCTCTCGAAGAGTAATTTACTCTAATTACTTCCTACATTCTCCTTTCAAAAACTCCATAATGCTTCTTTCCCTGTGGTGACCACCCTGACTGAACAAAAAGGGTTTGAGTCAAGTGAATTAATCCATACATCCTTGGCAATTGTGAATAGCTAAAATTGGCTATATACATGTCTTAATATTTCTATTCTTTGTGGGTTTTTTTCATCGTATGTTTTTTACTTATTGTTTTTATTAGTACTGATTTGAGATTTGCTTTATTCAATCAGGAAAGAAAGAAACTGCCACTGTAAAATGTAAATAAATCTAAACTCATTTTACTTTAAGTGCCTGAAGAATAGGATTTTTTTCCCAATAATTTCACACTGGTACCCTTGTAATGCTTTGTTATTTTCTTGTATTGACTCAGTGGCGAATGCTTGAATAAATATCACTCAAGAACTAGAATGGGAATTTTATTTTATTTATTTTTATTTTTAAGATATAATTTTCAATAGTATAGGATATTAAAATTTGCAATTATTATAATTTGGATGCAAATACACTATCATTTATACCTCTGACCTTGTGATCCAAAAGTCACTTTACTTGTTTACATGGTAAATGCAATCCATAATAACTAAATTCCAACACTCTAATCCTGCTTTGGGCAGATCAATTTGATCACTCGACTTTCTAGTTCTGTGGTCCCATTGTCATTACTTTCCCTACGTCCTTTTATCAAGAATGAATAGAACAGTATGGACAAAACTTTTTTTCAAAAGAGTATGTTCAACACTTTTCCTAATGACACCAGTGATCTCTACGACATTTCTCAAACTTTAGTGGACATCAGAATTACCTCAGAAATAAGTCTACTTTTGGCTTTCACCCCTGCTTCAGGAAATCTGTGTGGAACCAGAACATGTCAATAGTTTACATCCTACATGCATTACTTAAAAGTGATATTAAAGCAGGTGACTCTGAGAAGGACTTGCCTATAGGATGTCACAATACCTGGAAAGTAGAAAATTCAGTTAACAGCAGTTGGTCTTCGTAATGAGTGATTTTTAAAATTATCTTTAGTATTTGGATTGGTAGATGCTATATAGATACAATCTTAGATGACAAAAATATTTCATAAAAAATGATTGTTAGTTTATGACAAAGTCAGCTAAAAGGTTCTTGTCTTTATCACCCAAATAGAATATTTTCCTTAAAAAGTGTCTTAATTACTTAAAATGAAATGCTTATTTTCAAATAAATAGGTAACTATGTTTATCAAATCCTGCTACTCTTACTGATGCCGTCTCAACATCCTATATTAATTCACAATTTGGAGACCTTTCTACACTACAAAAATGTCTTCTAAAATAAGTATCAAACTTTTTTGGGTGTGCGATTTCAACTGATTATCAAAGAACAGTTCACTATTTTATGCTAAATTGTCAGGGAATAAGTTGTAATGCTTAATTATGCAAAGTTAATATTGTAATTAATTAAACTCTAAATGCCAAAATATCATAATAAGTTATTTTATCACTAAAGATGTCCATTATAGGGCCTCCATTATTATTCTGAGCATTAGCACACGAGAGAGGAATATGGAGGTAACATTAAAGTTTCCCAAAGGAAAAAATATTGTTAGTCATTGTTATTAAATTCCTTAGAATTGCAGATTTTCTCAGATTAAAATGTGACCAAACGTGATTAATACAAGACTTTGACAAAAAGGAAGAGAGCAAATCAACATTAGCAATTCAGAAAATATTTTAATGATGGTAATGGCATTTTTTTAATTAAAATGGTCAAATCATTCTAATATTTTCTTTTAAATCAACAAAGATATATAATGTCTCTATATCAATAGTAATTCTATTTTGTAACATTTTAGTGCTCTATATTTTTATAAACATAAAATATGCCCCAAAAGATTATATTCTAAAAGCAACACCTGGATGTTAGGTCAGTCAACTCTTTAATGCATCAAATATACTGGATTTGTATATTTAATGAGCATCAAATGTAATCTATACAGGAAATTTCTTTCCAGATAGCCTTTGAAGTTACAGGCAAGATAAAATAGTGGATAATTAATCAATGTCCAGTTATTTTAGTTAAGTAAAAAAGACAAACTTATCTTCCCCCATAGTGCTGGATATTTAAATTCTAAGAAATATCTTATTGGTACTATCACTAAGTTTTTGGTTTTTTTAATCTGTAGATTTTAAAGTGATATTCAAAAAACTTTTTACCCTAAGATCTACAAAAACATCTTTAAATGGTACTATTTACTCTATTTGTGAATTATAACTTATATAGTCAACCATATTTTCATATTTTTATCTCAAGATATTTAAAACTGACCTAATCACATGCTACTTACTTCTTAGTTTCTTCTCTTAGTTAGCTACATGATTCTTTCTTGGTGTTAACTCTATGAGTGTTACAGTCCTTACGATAAATTATGTTGTTGGTGGTGAGAATTCTTCTGACTTGACAATAACCAAAAAATAAGAGAAAGATGAGATGTACTAAATACAGTAGATGAAAAAATGACATTTACAAAGATATGCAAGGGTCATCTAGAATTAAAGTAGAATTTAGCTGTCTTATTAAAAATAAATTGGATAAGAAGAGATGCTCTGGGCAGGGAGAGCGGGTAGGGAATTGGATCTATGAAGTTAAGTATCTAAATACAGGGACCCAGGAAGCGAGTGTGGGTGGGAAGAGGAGCACTACTAAAAGAAAATAATAGAAGACTGGCTCTATCACATGCATTTATGGATTTTACGTGGAATCTGAGGGCAAGTGCAGAGTAGAAAATTGTCAAAAGTTCTTAAATGGGGAAATTGGTGAATAAGAAAAAGAGATAAGGAAGACAGATATATTTCTAGATTCAAGACAATTTTCAATAAGACACACAATACTTAAGTTTTGATAGGAAACAGTCCATTTCCAGTAGTCTAGAGACTAAGACGGTGTGAAAGAACATAAAGAAGGAGGTTTAATTTCCAAAACACAGCAACATAATAGTACAGGATACCTTGATGTGGAGACAATACGCGGAGGGCGGGCTGGAATTGAAATGGTGATGAAGTTCACATGTATCTCTGTGTCTTCTACAGCTTATTCTCATGCTCAGTCAGATAACTATAGACATTTTCTACTTGTAAATTTTGTTTAATCTCACCCACATTTTCTTTCATGAACTTGCCAAAGTGTGGTATCCTAGGATGAAGATTAAAGTTAGACTGAAGCAGATGCCCTAGTCTAAAAGCCCCAGTGTAGTATCATCAGGTTAGAGTCAAAGCTAATTATACTTAGCTATTGGTTGATTGATTTTCCCAGAGTAAAAAAAGAAAAATTGTTTACATAATGAAGAATATAATTCAAGACTTCTGACTCTCCAGTGTAACCGCTAGATCATCTTCTAAAGACCTTTTTATGGCACCATAGAAATAATTTATAAAGTTTTAAAAGCCACGGTCTAGCACTTTGTCTTTGGAGCCAGGACTCGAGTGTATTACAGAAGCAGCTACTCCATCCAATAAATATAAATTGATTTTAGTTGTAAGTGTGGTCTAATTCACTTAGCTTAAATTATTTAAGTATCACTTACAAATATATTCAATACTAAATTACACTTGGAACCTTTGTTTTCAAAAATAGAACATTTTATTTTATAAGAGATGGATTCTATGAGGTTCTCTATGAGGAGCTGACACAGCACTCTCTTTCCTAGTTTGGTTAGAAAGCTTTATTCAGCATGAGATAGAGGTCTGTCTAGAGGACAGATATTTAAGTTTCCATAATGTCTAACATCATAATTCTCTAATATTTTATTTTCTTCATTTGGTAATAATAGATTTATATAGGTGTTGTTATGGTTTGTGGAACCTTATTCTCATTGAGCTTGGTAGAAATGTTATGTAAGCCAGTTCATCTCCAATGCCTTCTCATCACCCTTGGATAATCTATCAAATCCAATTAAGTGGCACCTCTGCAAAGTTCCTCCGTGGCAGGTCAAAAATTCTCTATGGGAAGACACAATGGCTACAATCTGTTTAAAGCACCATCATGAGCCTATGTTTTTCATAACACTTTACATAAGATTGAAACTGTTTTAATTTTCTATATCCAAGAATGGGGATGGAGCTAATGGAGATCAAGCCATTTTTCATCGCCGCTACTGTCTGTTCAGAAGCCTAAGCCTGCTCAGGATATAGGAGATAGATGCCTTAGAGTCGTCCTGCACTAACAAGTGGGACGTTTGCTGTGGGGATATGAAACTCCCTGGCCTTATAGAGAGCGCTTTTAATTAGATCTAACACCACTTCTATGTAGATTAGATCCCAGAGGTAGGCTGTGTTGAACTTAACCTGTTCATTAGTCACCAAATATTAAGCAATCAGCTCAGGCACAGCTGTTATGTTAATTTAGAGGTATTAAACTGCTTATAATTAGGCATAGACTGAACACATTGGGTTAAGTAAACAAGCATTTACAGGACTCTTTCTGGACACGGTTAGAGAATGTTTTCAGATTGAATAAACTTCAATTCAAAATCCAAACCAAAAATCTTGATGCAAAAATGCGTGAAAGCGTCTAAAAGTTCAAAGTTGCTAACGTAAAAGCTAAAGGGAAAGGGAAAGGAAAAGCTTGATGCTGAATTACTTTATTTTACTCTTAAATAAAGCATTCATTTTCCCCCATTTCAAGGACTTGTGACCACTACATTTTCAAAAACAGACAGATAATTCACTAAATTAAACGTGGTGATTAATAACCTATATAAATGTGCGCATGACACAAAGTAGGAAATCAATAAATATTCCTTGAATAAATAAAGGTAATATGAAGGGAAAATACTTTTCAAACATTTAAAAATAAGCCATTGAAATCAGAAGGGGAAAATATTATTTGTTTAT